>NC_068982.1:160564531-160568540 GCF_001194135.2 Octopus bimaculoides
ATATATATATATATATATATATATATATATATATATATATGGGCAACACACACACACACACACGTACGTACATACACACACACACATATGCACACATACACACACAGACACAACACACACACGTACGAACAGCTACTGCATACATATTTTTGGTACGCATACATGTTCGTGTGTATGTGTGTGTGTTGCCCGTATATCAACAAAATACCTTTTCCTCGATGGAAAAAATACAACAAAATTCTTAACAAAAGTTTACTCGTCGCTAGAAAGTGACTTAACTCCTGTTTGTAAACAATTGTGATTTCTCCGACTTGAAAATTGTTAAAAGTTTTGGTTGAAAATTTATTTTGACTGCTATTCGTTGGTGCCTCTTGGAAAAATAAGATGACGAAAATACAGCTAGGGTCATGACGAATGTCCTCCTAAAATTGGAGCGACATGCGTGCTAATTTGTGGACGTGCATAAATTACATTCACGTACACACACACACATGCATCCTGCCTTTTATATATGCAGATTTTATTTAAAGTAACTGTATACTCTAGACAAGTGTACGCTTCCAGTAAAGACTGGTATAATTGTGAGTTTGCCACAGGATTGGGCATTTAAATATTCACATCCAATTTGACACGGTTATCCGGCTACCTAATTCCATTCACAATATTTGGATCGATCAACTACTATTGTAGGAATCTCTTCGCTGGTTGTCACGCTGTGAGATTAAATCCAAAAATCTTCTGATTGATAATGGAAAAGCGTTTAATCATATGATCGTGTGTGTGCATCGACTGTAATGTGATAAAGAACTGCGATTCTTCCAAAGCCAAAATCTACCTCAGGTTGTTGGCATCAAAAAACTGCATGTATGTGTGTACGTGGGGATGTGTGTGTGTATGTGTTCCCTCCAATATATGCATGCATATGTATGTATGTATGTATGTATGTATGTATGTATGTATGTATGTATGTATGTATGTATGTATGTATAGCTGTGGATACAGGTATGTATTATCTATAAATTTGAATGTGCATGAATTTGTATGTTCAGAGTATTGTATTGGTTGAATAATAAAAATGGTTATTTATATGAGGTCCTTACCCTTGTAATGCGATATCTGTTATAATTGTCTGTTATATGTCTATAGTTCTATTATTTCTACAGACCATCAGTAAATTTAGGCGTAAATCATGAATATACTGGCAAACTTAAAATGTAAAATGTACTAATAGGGGAAAATGTTATTTCATTACATAGATGTTATACAGACTAACCTCTTTCTTTTCTATGTTAACACATTGGTTATTCATTTTATATACAAGACAGAAAATAACTTTTCTCCAAAGATTTTTAAGTAGTTCCTTTTGCAATCACATGGTTTCAGACTTTGTGGGATAGTTTCCTACCATAGGTATCGGTCCATGGACTGCAAATGAAATTTGAAAGGCTAGCAGCATACCATAGCTGTTCTTGAGTGTTAAACCAAATTCATTGGTCGATTTAATACCACTACCTAGAGTGCAGAATCCATATCACTGCAAATAATTCAGGACGCATATCAGATCAGTTGATATTTCAATAACAATTACTTCTAAGGCGGCGAGCTAGCAGAAACGTTAGCACGCCGGGCGAAATGCTTAGCGGTATTTCGTCTGCCGTTACGTTCTGAGTTCCAATTCCGCCGAGGTCGAGTTTGCCTTTCAACCTTTCGGGGTCGATGAATTAAGTACTAGTTACGCACTGGGGTCGATGTAATCGACTTAATCCCTTTGTCTGTCCTTGTTTGTCCCCTTTATGTTTAGCCCCGTGTGAGCAATAAAGAAATAAGAAACGTTAGGACGCCGGGCGAAATGCTTAGCGGCGTTTCGTCTGTCTTTACGTTCTGAGTTCAAAATCTGCTGAGTTCGACTTTGCCTCTCATCCTTTCGGGGTCCCAAAATTAAGTAATAGTTGCGTACTAATGTCGATGTAATCGACTGCCCAAAAATTTCGGCCATGTGACGAGTGTAGAAAAGAATATTAATTACTTCTCCGCTGAACAATAAAGGCAGAAATGTCTTCTCTTTATCCCACAAATATTTCAAGCACTGAAAATAGTAATTGATGATATCGTCCTTCCTATGGTTAAACAATTTAAAAATAGATATTCTTTCATCTCTTATACCTGTTATATTTTGGGAAATTGTTATGGACGGATATTTAGAAATATTAGAGAATATTTCAGAATAGGAATTTGTAAAATATGCACGCAAAGCACTAATATATTCATGTGCATGTGTGTGTGTGTGTGTGTGTGTGTGTGTGTGTGTGTGTGTGTGTGTGTGTGTGTGTGTGTGTGTGTGTGTGTGTGTGTGTGTGTGTGTCTTCTGTGTACATGCATGCATACATACATACACACATACATACATACATACATACATGCTTATACAAACAGATGCAAGTCCGTTAGGATGTTGTTATATAACCAACGATCGTCACGACAGAGAGTTCTTTTCACATCTATCTACAATATTAAAACAGAAAACAGCGTGTATCTCTACATTTCCGACAGACTCAATTTTGATATTAAATGAACGGGTGCGGGGCTGTTATTTTCTAACAAGGTAAGAGTGTTTACTTAAACGAAATACATTTAAGGGAGACCATACTATCTACGACATAAAATGGAAGGACATTGAGAGATTATAACACCAAAAATTTGTAACTATGCGAAGTTGAGGAGCGTCACATACGCATGTGCCTCAATATAACTGGTATCACAATATATTTCAAATTAGAAATTTAATTTATACTAAAAAAATTTACAATCACTTTACTGAATGGATTAATATATGCCTATTTATAAAGAACGCTTTTACGTTATTATTTCCCCTTTCCTCGAAACTCCTACATTAATTTAAATCGTAATTATTTTAGTTTTTGCTGTATCTCCCAAATGAAATGTCGTTTATCTCAATAAACGATGTAATTTAAAATGCCAACATATAAGTTAGCAGACATAACTTTACATCCTTCTCTTATTATAAAAGCGAGATATTTATTATCTCTCTAGAATTCAATAATTTTAATCATACATAGATATATTTTCAATCATAAGACTACATTACATAATTTTCGAAATCCCAATGAAATTAACTTACCCAGAATATTTATGATTAACAAGTAATTCTGTACGTCTGTCATGATCTAAGATTTTGGAACAAGAATTAATGACAGTTATAAATCATTTTCCAAAAACAGTGCCATGAGAGAGATATCCTGTGCGTGGGTTCAGATAGCAATTTTGATTCTTACTTAACTTTACATTCCATAGAGTAATAAAATATTGTGTTCAAACCATAGGATCATCTTTACTCATCTATATCCTTGCATAATCCCTCTTTTGTTATGCTATCTGACAATTATTTATACCCTAGGCATGCTCATTCAAAGGTAATAACATGGAATATCGGGTACTACCACTACTGTTATCGATTAAATAATGGACCCCTATACATTTCCACACAGTCTGGCGTAAATGTTTTATGACAGCATAAGGAATACTTCAGAATAGATGCAGTGTACGATACTGTCTTTAGAAACATGTTCGGATAAGTTATTTCTTCTGTTGTGGAAGTTAACAGACGTACACACAAGCCCAAAAATCTAATAAAGATGGGCGTGCACGTGAGTGTATAGCACACAGCATGTAAAAAGGTCAAAGTTGTGAAACAGGTGAGGAAGACGCAACTTCTTTCATGTGGTTGAATATAGCGTTTATTTAAATTTTATTCGTGTCTTACAACTCAAATGTTACACTACTAAGTTCTTAACTAAATAGTGGACTCCTGTATATATGTGTACGTATTTATATATTTACCATACATTTTTTCACTTATTGAGTAACGCAACGCACTCTGGTTTTTATTAACAGTAAGCTATATACATATATATAAATATACATACACACACACACACACACACACATATATATATATATATATATATATATATATATATATATATATATA
>NC_068982.1:160568873-160571195 GCF_001194135.2 Octopus bimaculoides
TGACAAAAAATGAGGAAATCAAAATTTTGAAAAAGCTGATTTTTTTGTTTTCATTTTGTTTTTGTTTTTTTTTTGCAGATTCGGAATCTCCGCAGTCGAAAAAGTGGGTCTCTGTAGAAACGCCAGCCCCCACCCTTGTGTTTAAACAGTTTACATAAAAGTGTTCAAAATAGGCATGTAAAATAAGTTCATAATTGTTTATAAGTTTATCAGAAATCATAATTGTTTACACAGAAAGAATTTGTAGACAATATTTTATAGGACAAAAGCGAGTATTGCTTTGTCAAAAGTTCATCAAAAATCATAATGTGTGTGTAAGTGTGTATACGTATGTGTGTAGGGGGAGTGCATATGTATTTGTGTAAGTGTGTATGTGTGTGTGAGTATGTTGTATTTGTCAGGGGCTGCATGTGTGTCCGCCTGTGTGTACGTGTACGTACTGTGCGTATTTAAACTGGGTATGCGTTTGTGTGTGTGTATGTGAGTTTGGTTTATGTATTTTTCAGGTGTGTGTGCATGTGTGTGTATGCTATATTTGCTGTGGAGAAGTGTGTGTGTACGTGTGAATGCGTGTGTATGTGCATCTTATTTTTCTGTGTGGTGTGTGCGTATGTTTGAGTGTGTTTTTGTTAGCGTTGTATTTGTATTGTTTGTGCAGTGTGTGTGTATATGTGTGGGTGTACTTGTCAGGGTGATGTCTGTTATTGTGTGCACGTACGTGCTTTTGTGTGTATATGTGTGTATGTGTATGTGTATGTGTCTGTGAGCGTTTGTTGTGATCGTTGGAATTGTATTGCGTGTGTATATGCGTGTTTTTTCTTTGAGAGTGTGCGCGTATTTTTACTGGGAAATGGGCATATTGTGTTTGTGTGTGTGTATGTATGTGTGTATATATATGTGTGGGGGTGTTGTATTTGTTTGTGTTTGTGTATGTATCTGTGTATGTGTCTGTGTGTTTGGAATTTATATTTTTTTCATTTACAAAATATGCATTTTTTAAAGGAAGTAAAAAATCTGAAAATCGGCTCTAATAATATGACATTCCAGTCTCATTGCTTTGAAGGTATGATGTTGTGGAGAAAAAAATTGGAGGAAAATCTTCCAGAGATTTAAAAATCGGAAAAAAAACATCTATTTTTAGCTAATAGCGAGACAGAGCTTTTCTGCGTTTAGCGGAGCGGTGTCAACTTTAAGGATGCACCCTGTGAAATTTATAGTTTAGCGTCTGACCTGTTCATTGTAGATTTCAAAATAAACAGAAATACCTAATAAAATCAACATGTATCATCTTGTTTCTTTTGTCTCTTCATTGACTGTATTTTTTATTATTTTTTTAATTTGTTATATTAATATATTTGTCTGCATGTGTTTACTTTATGTGTATTTCAGTATTATGTATACCTGTTATGTATTTGTGTACATCATTAATATATGTGTGTGTATGTGTGTGAAAACGGGGCATGTGTCTCCAAAACTCCATAGTTGAGTAACGTTTTCATGCTTGGATTTGTAAACTATGATAAGAATAAGAGTAGTCAACAAAGAATTTGTTCCAAGAAAAAGAATACCTGTATCTTTTATTTTTCTGCATGCAGAATTCAAAAACAATATCAAGTCATTTGTATCACCTACAGTTTCTCTGCTCCACGATATCCCTTTCAGTTCCTGTTACGTGGGCTAAATTTCAGTTAAGCTGTTGAAATGTGAAGCCAACGGTTTAAGAAATATTCCTAATTGAAATTTTTACGAATAAAATTAGCCTAGTGAAATCATAAATTCAGCTATCTGAGTCACTGAGTCCCAAAAATATCTGAAATGAAAAATATGTAACAATACTAACACACAGAAGCACATGAGAAAAATCAACATAGACAACAGCGGCACAGACAACAGTGAACCACAACTCAGTGTGCGATTGTCATAGTAACAAGCTGTTAATGCCACGCTGTCTATTGGTTGGCTAAAATTACCCAAATTTCCCAACTTTAATTCCAAATCACATCGGATTCTTTAATTTAGATAAAGTAATTGGTTGATAGTAATCAAAATTCAGAGGTGCATCGATACACCAAAATTGAAAGCAATCTGAGCAAAATTAAGGGGGCTCATTTTGCGAATGAGAAAGACAAGATCCTGTGTTTGTTGTGGATGGTTTTTTTTTGGCGTTTTTTTTTTGGTGGGGGGCGGTTACGGATATTATGTTGTGTGCGCGCACGTTTGTATATGTGTGTGTTTTGTTTGTATTTTTCTGTGTGGTGTGTGTATATATGTGGGTGTATTTGTGTGAGTGTGTCTTGTAATTGTCAGGGTGGCATATATATA
>NC_068982.1:160571583-160580162 GCF_001194135.2 Octopus bimaculoides
ATATATATATATATATATATATATATATATATATATATATAATCTTAGTTTACTAACACTTGTATAGTTTACTAAGAACTATATAGTTTACTAACACCTGTATACAGGTCTTAGTAAACTAATTTGGTATCTCAAAGATTAATAAGCAACTATGTATCCTCTTTTCCAAACCTACACTGGTAAACACCTATAAAGAACGTGTTTACAGGTGTTTATACATTGGAAAAATCACTCTTTCAGCTATTTCAAATAATATCTATTTTTTACCTAATAATATCTGCTACTTAATTTTATTCTTACTTCCCATACTTCCTAATCTTTCCTTTATTTTTTCTTTCCATAAATTTATGCGTGTATGTATATGCATGTATATATGTATATGTGTGCATGTCTGTATTTATATGTATGCGAGCTAGTAGTGCTGATTAGTGCCCTTGTTCACTTTAGTGACAGGTATATTTCTGCATTTAAGCAGTAAAATTGCGAATTAACGACCTATAGTATTTATATATAGGTGCAGGAGTGGCTGTGTGGTAAGTAGCTTGCCTACCAACCACATGGTTCCGGGTCCAGTCCTACTATGTGACACCTTGGGCAAGTGTCTTCTACTATAGCCTCGGGCCGACCAAAGCTTTGTGAGTGAATTTACTCGGCGGAAACTGAAAGAAGTCCGTCTTATATGTGTGTGTGCGCGTGTGCGTGTGTGTGTGTGTGTGTGTGTGTGTGTGTGTGTGTGTGTGTGTGTGTGTGTGTGTGTGTGTGTCTGTGTCTGTGTGTGTCTGTGTGTGTATGTCTGTGTGTGTGTGTGTCTGTGTGTGTGTCTGTGTGTGTGTGTATTTGTGTGTCTGTGTTTGTCCCCCTAACATCACTTGACGACGTTGCTGGTGTGTTTACGTCCCCGTAACTTAGCGGTTCGGCAAAAAAGACCAATAGAATAAGTACTAGGCTTACAAAGAGTAAGTTCTGGGGTCGATTTGCTCGACTAAATCGGTGCTCCAGCATCGCCGCAGTCAAATGACTGAAACAAGTAAAAGATGATATATATATATATATATATACACACACAGACACACACACACACACACACACACACACACACACACACACACACACATACATACATGCATACATACATATGCATACATACACTCAGAAATGCACAGAGACGCGCGCGCGCCCCCACACAAACGCCCAGACTCACAAACGTTCTTTCAGAAATCAACAATAAATAAAAAAAAACAATACAAATGCTGATATTGACATTAATGTACACGAGGATGATGATGTTCTTAACGATTATTATATTTATGATGAAAATTATAAATTAAAATGATAGTGATAAATTTCAGGAAGGTGCTAAGTATCTTCATCATAAACATGATTTTAATTTTATATTGTGCTCTTTAAAACTAGATCGCGTTAATACTTTCAAAATTCATATTTTAACACATTAATGGAAAGAATGTGTTTTATGTATTACAAGGAAGCTTAAGGTTTCCTAGAGTTATTCATAGCTTGGTCAATGTTCTTCTATTCTTTGGAATTTTTAAACTTCGGCATTGAGTACCAACGTGCATAAGAATGTAATGGGTATTTTGTTAGATCTATGGTTGAAGTGATCGAGAATATATATATACTTCATAGTTCCAAACTTTGGTCATCCGCTCTGCTAGGTACCTTAGGTAAATTTATATGAACTTAGAGTTTACCATGTCCTCTCTTAATCTATGAATATTTGATTTTAGATTAATTTGACTGCTATTTTTCATTAGTTTAGAGAGCAAATAGAATATTCTTTCTTTTCTCGATTTGATTTCAGTCATACTGGCTGATGACTATATTTCTGAAATCATTCTGTTTCCTCTATGACTATGCTTCCATTCTATCTCTTTACCGTGATGTCGTAGGAGCAGTCATTATTGATATCACAACCATATTTCGACACTTTACCCGGTCTTATACTGCCCAACGTGAGTCAATAACCCGGATGACATCCGATCTGGTATTAGCTCTGGTCTTGTTGTCATTATTATGAATGTATTATGGGCAGGTTAACTTGGCTGCGCAGATTCCTCTCCAAGCTGTTGACCATAACCGTATGTATCTACACGAAATACGCCTTGCCCCCAAACACACTGTCGTTGACCTGAGCAATTCCTCCATCCTAGCCAGTTACTCCGTGGGGAGCCTTACCAGCACTCTTTCGGCTAATGGTACCTTGTTAACACCATCCCCTCGCTTGGTTTAGCTTACCAGCTGAAGTGGGTGCCGGAGTATGTTACAAGAAGCCATGAAGTGTGAGAAAGTTTTTG
The DNA here is from genome assembly GCF_001194135.2 of Octopus bimaculoides. Taxonomy (NCBI): domain Eukaryota; kingdom Metazoa; phylum Mollusca; class Cephalopoda; order Octopoda; family Octopodidae; genus Octopus; species Octopus bimaculoides. Next base: position 160,573,896 of record NC_068982.1, read on the forward strand.
AATGAAAACCAGCGACGCCTGTCCATCTGACCATCCCTGGCAAGTTGCAGATGCTAGATACCAAAAGTACTGCCTCTGTTCTGAGTCCTCTACACCCCATCTAGAATTACGTTACGAAGTAATTGTAAGTGATACGTCATTATTTTTTTTTAATTTATTTTTTAAGAAAGATAATACTTGTAGACGCTTAGTTGGCACATATCAAGTTAGGCTGTTACAAAATTTCAGGTTGTTTTGTTCAATATATACCTTATTAGTGAGAAGAAAACCTTCAAATTTAAGCAGATCATGATGATACGGCATATTTTTCTTTTTTCATTTTCTATTTTCAATCATTGGACTGCACACACTCATCATACACTCATACACTCATATGCTATATCTGCCAAATTACCCTCACAATGTCATGTTCATCCTGAAGTTATAGTAACTATCGGGCGGGTTTTAAGCTAGCTCCTGTGGAGGGCACTTCACTGGGACTTGAGCCCAATAATGACACTCCATGCATTGAGTATATATTAAATTTTATTAAACTTGACCGACGTTTTTCAAGCAATGAACAATTGTCATCAAAACAATGATATATCGACTTGGAACTTATTGCAAATCTTCATTATAAACAACACTTTTTGTCTTCCCATTGGGGGGTTAGTACATTTTTTTTTTGTCTAACCCCTTTCTTTCTTTCTCTCTTTCTCTCTCTCTCTCTCTCTCTCTCTGTCTCTCTGTCTCTCTCTCTCTCTCGCTCTCTCTTTCTGTTAATTGTTTTAAACCATCATCATCATCACCAGTACCACCACCATCATCACCACAACTGCCACACACACACACACAACATTCAGACTTCTGACGCCATCAACATCAATACCTTTGACTTCGCCGCCTTCTCCTCCACCACCATCACCACTGTCTTTCACATAACTTACCATCACCGTCATGCTTGACCGCCTCAACTACCACCACCACCTCATCACCACCGTCGCCTCCGCCTCTGTCACAACAGCTCATACTATTACTATTACCCCATTACCATCTCAACTGTCAATCTACTACCGCCATCATTGTATCTATGCCTACTATTACCCTCACCCCAGCAAGAAGAGTAGAAGTGTCGTTGAACAGTGAGAGAGGAGGCCAAAGTGTGACACACTGACACACAGAATATCGTTTTGACATTTATCATTATAGATGATACCTGACCACTGTGTAATGATACCAAAATCATAACTATGATTCCGAAACGTAATTCTTCGCCAAGCACCTAAGCCTACATGAATTGGCAGCATATTTAACCGAAAAATCATTACATTTCATATTAAATACTTCAAATGAAGGACATTGAAAGTCAATATTTTCATAACAGCTAACGTAAATGCTTTATCATTACTTCCATTACATTGATTTCAATTATTTGTAAATTAAAATTAATCGTCTATCACTACCAACTGTCCCTGTTACCTAAATTCACCTGTGAGGTCCCGGTCAAGCCAAAGTCATGTAAACGGCATTTCCCATGATAACATATAGTTGAATCGAAGTCGAGATAACGTAGTTGCGAAGATTTAACATTATAACCCCCGAACAATAGTACATTGTATGCAAGCTCTGACTTCATCCACCTCAAGTTGATCAACTGGGACATTGATCTTAAAATACTCGGTGTCGACAATGATCTACAGAAACACAATTAATTATGTATTACAAAGTATCCACAAGACTTACCTTCCACACACACACACACATAAATATATATGCATATATGTATGTGAACGTATTCTTGTACGTGTGTGTGTGTACGTGTGTGTGTGTACGTGTGCGTGTGTGTGTGTATAAATATATTGATTATCAATATTAAAATATTGCTGTATACGATACACACATTTGATAAAAACGAATATCATTACGATATATATATATATATATATATATATATATATACATATACATATACATATTGATATACATATATATATGCATATATATATTATGTTTTTATATCTATATGCATATTTATCTATGTATTGCGCGTGTGCGCGCGCGTGTCAAAATATATGAATTCAAGTAATTCGGTAGTACTCATAGAAAAAACTCCTTAAGGTATCATTGTACAACCAGCTAGAATATATTGTAGAATACAAAGACTTTCTTTCACCTGACGACATGGCTCACATTCTGCATTATTTTGAACGAATTTTTTGCATTTTGTATTAATGCAGACATGTAATTTATTAATTATCAAATATGATAATATAAATATTTTTGCATGTTTTTGAGTTACGAAGTAATTTTTCGTGATATTAGGATTTTTTTTTTTTTAATTGTTAAATAAAGTTCATCAAAATATATCCCTTTCGTTTATGACTTTTTGTATGTGTGTGTGTGTGTGTGTGTGTGTGTGTGTGTTTGTGTGCATTCGTGAGTAATCGAGTCTGACATACAGAAATAGGCGGGAAGACACAGAAATGTGACAGTCTTTTTATTGTATAAAGTTGACCAAACCATTTTCTATTCACGTATTTTCCTATCTCCCACTCTATCTATACGCACACACAACACAATGTTACTGATCAAAACTAACAGCCTCTTTTCATTAAGCCACCATACAATAGTCACAAAAATATGACTACATTTTTAATTTGTTATAGTAAGCATAACTTTTAAGAATAAACGACGAATTGGTTTCTTACTCTTCTCTTGGACAAATAGGTGTATAGATTTCTTTACTCTTTGCAATCTTAATCGTTTCCAGCGATACACATAATTTTCCTGATCATAAATCTAGTTTATATTGTAAATTATATATATTTTCGTTTTCAGAAAATTACTGCATCAAAATCTTTCACGTCGATTTTTCCCTCGTTTTACCTCTTTCATTTTTCTCTTTATTTAACAATATATTAGACAAGGCATCTCAGTTTATTTATTTCTCTCTCATTTATTTCTCATCTATTTGTAAATAATATCCTTCCTATCAATTTACCATATGGCTGCGCATACACCCAAACACACACGCGATCACACACACATACACACACATATATATATATATATATATATATATATATATATATATATATATATATATACATATACAGATACTCATACACACACGTTCATACACATATCTACATATATACTTACCCATACCCATCCGCGCACGCAAACGCATCTAAAGAATTCTCAAAATATATTCTGGAATTAGTAAATAACTACCACATAACAATGTTTCAAATAAACACAGACTAGCTACCAACAAACAGTGCGTCAGACATAACGTATACTACGTGCAGTGCCATTCAAAATCTATTTACGTTGTTGAAAGAGGGAACTGGACTACTGACTAAATATATTTTTGTCTTTTGTGAGTTGATTTCAGGGAGAAATTTTCTTCGATATACCCCAGAGTTCGCCAGTTGAATGCCCTAATATTTCTTAAATTCAACCTTCACTGTAATGTTTTCCTCACTCTCCTTGTATAATCTCTACTTATTGTTTCATCTCTTCATGTTTTAATTCATCTGCTGCCAGTAAACCCAAATATTTATACCACCTTCCTTATCCAACTGATCTGCTTGTTTGCCCATTTGCCCTTTCGGTTCCCTGTTTCATTATCGAACTAGCACACTTATGAAGCTCGAATTCCAATCTTACGTCATTAAAGAAAATACGAACTGTATGTACAAAACGTTTCGGCTGATATACACTCCAGCCTTCTTCAGGTGTCTTGGGGAAATTTCGAACCTGGATTCTCATTCCTAAGGCATTTTTCGATGTTGTTGTTGTCATTATTAATGTTCAGGTCACTGCCTGCAGTCGAACTCCGAATCTTGGGGTTAGTAGCCCACGCTCTTAACCACTACGCCATATGCCCGTGGGCAGTTATGGAGTGAATTTTAGGGCTTGTAAATCTAATATTTTCCTATCCTTCCTTTATACCGGTTCCCATATGCTATGCATATCTACACTCGGTCTGCTTAGAACTGTATTAGTATGTACAACGCTGTCCAGATGGTTCTTATTCTTCGTATAAAGCTTTAAATCATCCATGAACATTTTACAGATACCATCCTTTTCCCAAATCATAAGCTACTTTGACTTTCTGTAATATCAAACCGAGCGGTTTCATGACCAATGCAAATATTAATAGAGACGAGCTATCGCCTTGAAATATTTCACATTCACCTTCCCAAGTTTTTGCTTTTCTCAAGGCCAGTTTCTCCATATATTCTCCTACTCCAAAACATGTTCATTGTTTTAATCATCCAACTGTGCAGTATCGTGTTATATGCTTTTTTTTTTATAATCCTGCCATGCTACATTCCATCTTGTGAATCTGCGTCTGTAATTTCTAATTACCATTTTATCAACTAACGACTGATCATTTATTACTTTCCTTCGCCTCTTGTACCCCTTCTGTTCCTCTGGAAATAAGTTGTTACTTTCCAGATGATGATACACCGTTTTCCGCCAAGACACCGACCATAAGCTTCCATGTAAGTGGTAAACAGTTTATAGACTGAAATTCTGGAGGTTTTCCCTTGCACTGGACCCTTAAGGCAAAAAAAAGTTTATCCATTTGTGAACCAGGTCGTGACTGCCGATGGGGCTCCTACAAAATAAAGGTGTTTAGGACCCCTGTCACATCCTCCATCTTCTCAATATATTCAAAACGACTGCCCCTGAGATTCTCTTTCAGGTTAGGGAACAACCAAAAGTCAATGGGATCAAGCTCTGGACAGTGGGTAGGGTGAGAAAGAGTTTACATTCCTATCTCTATCAAGTAGTTGGTTACTATGATGGAATTGTGACGGGTAGATTTTTGTAGATTGTTTTTGTATCTTCGTGAAAAGACCAGACCAGCATTACTACAGTAGGCAGTGTCTTTACTGTGGTTTGTGTGTTGGCTTGGAGCCCCATTTCTGTTAGTGCGTCGAGTTCTTGGAAGATGAGCGAACGGACAGTCATACAACAGACATTAGTCACGCAACAGACATGTTATGTGTTGGGAATACCGGCAGATTCTGGGATTCCGTGTCATGCGTGTTTTAACATTCAATTTACTACTTGGTGGTGTTGATGTTCATGTAATTGTGGGATGCGTGCTTTGGTTATGGCTGGTAGTGCTTGTCTGGATTGTGCGTCTAGTGCCAGGTAGATGTGTAAAGATGCAGTCAATACGTGTGCTTTGGGAATAACGGCATATTTTGGGGTTTCTTGTTAGTGTCGTGGGGAACACATTCCACGTCATAGATTTTATTAGTTTTTTTTTTTATTTATACTACAGTAGGATTGAGGTGGCGAAGTGGGAGAAGAAAGCAGTGGTTTATATTTAGTATTTGAGATGGTAGAAGACGATGGTGGCAGCGGTGATGATGACGATAAAGATGACGATGATGATAATTGTGGTGACTGCTGTGAGAGTGGTGTGTGAGAGAGAAGTGAAGAGATGCTATCGTTCAGTAGATTAGTTATTGTGCTAGAATTTAGGAGTGTCTCTTCCTGATGTTGTTGTCGTTGCTGTTCATGATTTCCTGGTTGTTGTTGTTCTCGTTTTGCTTGTTGCTGTTGTTCGTGGTTTTCTGGCTGTTGTTGCTGTTGTTGTCGTGCCTGACCAATATTTAAAGAGAAAATATATCGAAGTTTTTCAACTTGACCCAGAATTAGGTTGAAGGAAACCCGGATGCGTTTTAGTATGCTGCGAATCTGTTTAATAGTTCACGTGTTGAGTATTTGTGTTGTTTTTTCCAGTAATCTCATTTAGACACGAAGTGTTTATGTTTTCTGTTTGGGAGAGAGAAAACCATGTGCTTATTAGGAAGTCAATTTCATTATCAGAGCAATTTGGTTTGTTGTAAGTCTGCTGTTAATCGGCATGGTTTTTTCTTCTTCTTTTGGTTTAGTTTTCTTTCAGATATATGTATATATTCTTTCTTGTGTGTAAGAGACTTTGATTATATATGATATTAAAGAAGAGTATATAGCTATATTCTCTCTTATGGGCGTGAGGTTTGGATTATTTGATTGTTTATAGAAGGTTGACTCAGATATATTCTTTTATTCTTTTACTTGTTTCAGTCATTTGACTGCGGCCATGCTGGAGCACCGTCTTTAGTCGAACAAATCGACCCCAGGACTTATTCTTTGTAAGCCTAGTACTTATTTTATCGGTCTCTTTTGCCGAACTGCTAAGTTACAGGGATGTAAACACACCAACATCGGTTGTCAAACCCAGGCACAAAGACATATACATACATACATGCATATATA
>NC_068982.1:160580954-160582550 GCF_001194135.2 Octopus bimaculoides
ACACACACACACACACACACACACACACACACACACACACACACACACATATATATATATATATATATATATATGGATGAAAACAGTTTGATTCAAATTCCTTGGTATACTGAGTTTGATTCAAACTGTTTTGATCCATACATGTAACTACCAATAAACGCGTTGGGTACCTTCTTTCGTTTGTCTACTCACTTAAGTGTGTGTCTAAAGGAAGTGTATATACACACACACACAAACACATACACAAACACACACATACATACATACATCCATCCATCCATCCATCCATACATACATACATACACACATACATACATACATTCATACATACATACATACATACATACATACATACATACATACATAAATACATAATTGGAGCACTAGGTTTTGTTAGTAAAATGCTTAGAGGAAAATCTGGATAAACTGGTGTTTTCAGAAAGTGAAATCAACCTGCTAGTTCGTACATTACAAGTGCCAGACTTTTTCAATTTCCAAATGTGAATTTGTCTGTATTAACTACATCCCAAATATGGAGCCTTGTATCTTTGTTGGAAACTGGCTCCCTCCTCAATGGAAGATTTATAATAATTAAAAAATAGAAGAAACATACATTTCAGTTGCATTCGGACTTAATAAAACCTTCTGCTGCAAGAAGAGTAACTTGATATAAAAAAAAATTGTCCTGTTTGACATTTTTAAAACCTGTTTTCAACTGCAAAAGATATCAATAGATTCACGAAGAACAAGGATTATTTGTGTAAAGGGCAAAAAATATGCACTCCTAGGTTATAGAAATTACTCATACTCAGTTAATTCATTTTTGGCAAAAAAAAATAAAAACCTGAAATACAAAATTTACATTACGCTTAAGTTAATTTAATAGTGCTTAACGTGCTTTAAGTTATAACCTTAAATGAAATAAATCTTATCATACAACATCCATAAACGTAAATTTGGTTTTATGTAGCATAAAATTGGAAACTTTTACATTGTGTAACCATTATTCAATTTTGAGAGAAAAAATCCCCTTCTGATAAGCAATAAAAGTTTAATAAGGTGTTATACTCTGTATAACCGAAAAGGTCTGATGCTTTCACCATATTTTCTGATCCCATTATAACTATACTGATATCCGTAATGTAATTGGATTTCTCTTTCCGCAAAATGAAACTTCAACGATCTCACTTTTACAAGAAATATACAAAAAAAGAATGTTGTTTATGTAGCGACAGGGTAACTGTTCGCATAATTTTCCCTTCAAGAAATGAAATTTTCACAAGCTACTCGTAAGTTTGCCATAAGCTTCATGATTTATATCCAGTGACTTATAAACAGGTGTGAGTATGTGTGTGTGTGCGTCTGTCTGTCTGTCTGTCTGTGTCTCTGTGTGCACGCGCGTGCATGTTTGTGTGTATGTGTCTGTGCATAGACGGATATGTATGTATGATAGATAGATAGATAGATAGATAGATAGATAGATAGATAGATAGATAGATAGACAGATATAGATATGGATATATCTTTTACCATTTACTTGTTTAAGTCATTAGACTGTGGCTATGCTGGGGCACTGCCTATATGTATGTGTATATA
>NC_068982.1:160582571-160583292 GCF_001194135.2 Octopus bimaculoides
ATATATATATATATATAATTTCATTATGTTGAACCGTTATTCCCTACACATTTTTCCCACTCCGTTTTCCCCCTCTGTCGAAGAGCGTAGGATCCAAACGTCAAAGACTTTTCCATTTTTCCCGAGCATTAAGTTCATACACCTCCTTGTTGCTCCTTCACTTGTCTTTGTCGTTTGTTTTCTGTAAATTTGAACAGTGTGTGTGTGTGTGTGTGTGTGTGTGTATCCCCTAGTGAACGTTAATGTGCTATTAGGGTGATGAATGTATTTGCGTTGTCATGTCCTCGCACATAGACGTACACTGCCAAGAGCAAACACATGTATCGTACCAGACGAGTATCGCCTATTACTGGTGCCACAAATACCGGAGCATGTGATTTGAGGTAGTGCGCTTCCTCAATGGCAAGGTTCTAGGCCCGCATACCGGCTAAATGTCACTGCCAACGATGTCTCTGATGTATCAAATTGCCAGTAGGCTTATTCAAAGATATATCCAAGCAACAGAAGCTCTCAGCAGGAACGCCCCAGTATCCGGCGTTCTTATAAAACATTCATGTTTACTAGGATGTAAATGTTGCCATAAGTCCGCTGGCAATGTGCGACATTTATGACTGAAAAAACCAGTCCACATATTGTTGTCAGTGACATTTGAGTGGTATGCTTCTTGGGTTTAAAACTGCTTCCGTCTGTAACATATACATATCATATATATATATATATA
>NC_068982.1:160583796-160587686 GCF_001194135.2 Octopus bimaculoides
CTCTCATTCATACTGTACCGTATGCTTTTAGCGACACATTGATTTTCTTAATTTTCTAATTAGATATGTGTTCCTTATTTCGTGGCTCATGCACAAATATAATTGTGCATTTGGATTATGTATAACATTTATTTGTTGAAATACAACGAAAATTATTCGGAAAAAGTTATCGATGAATTTACATGCAGTTAATCCATTGTCTGGTAATAATTTACAAATTTCAATCGAGAAATTGATCAATTCTGGGTTTTCAAAACTGAACAACATGGTCATGATGTGGAATGAAGAAGGGCATTACTGAGATACGGAAATATCTGAGATGTGGCAGAAAGCTTCTGAGAATGCCAAGATGGCAATTAAAGAGACAATTATTACACATCAGCATGCAGAGTTTGAAGATGTTGAATTTTCCATGGATATTTCGCTTTATTGCATAAGAATGTAGTACCGACAAACCTTGGATATGAAATCATTTTTGCAAGAAAGTAAAGAATGATTCCAAAATCTAGTATGACCAAAACATTCAACTGGACTGCAGAGAGTTGGCCGTTAATAATATGGTCAAATGAAGGCAATCTCCACAAATTTTCCAATTAAAGTTAAACATATGTGTAGTGGGAGGACTAAACTATAACATGAGGGGCCAACTATTTGCAGGGAATAGTAAAACATGGATGAATAGTAAAACATGGATGTTTTGGAGTTATTGTATAGGTGTCGGTTTGCTTGATAGACCGACAGACAGACAGACAGACAGACAGATAGATAGATAGATAGAGAGAGAGAGAGAGAGAGAGCATATTTTGATTGAAAATCATTTAAATAGCCTTTAGTACTGTAAAATAGTTGAAAAGTATATATATCACACATCTGTTCCTACGTAGGAAATGATACAAAAACCAATCTTTTGCTAGGTGAAGTGCGATACCATCACCAGTTTGGAAAATAATTCTCGGAAACAAATCTCTGTGAAGGTTTCTTCAAAACCCTGATGATATTCCTGTAGAACAGATATGGGAACATCTTTATAGAAGATTGTGAGTATGCTCATCCAAGCGCACATCAGTTACAGCACCGAAAGAAATATTGGATACAGAGTGGATAAAATGGAATCGTTCGTCATTGATTCCACACATAACCTGGTGCGAACCGCGAATTTAACTAAAGGACGATTTGCAAAATAGAGCAAAATTACCTTTATTTTGAATAGTGGAGGTGCAATGACCCAGTGGTTAGGGCAGCGGACTCGCAGTCATAGGATCACGGCTTCGATTCCCAGACCGGGCGTTGTGAGTGTTTATTGAGCGAAAACATCTAAAGCTCCACGAGGCTCCGGCAGGGGATGGTGGCGAACCCTGCTGTACTCTTTCACCACAAATTTCTCTCACTCTTACTTCCTGTTTCTGTTGTGCCTGTAATTCAAAGGGTCAGCCTTGTCACACTGTGTCACGCTGAATATCCCCGAGAACTACGTTAAGGGTACACGTGTCTGTGGAGTGTTCAGCCACTTGCATGTTAATTTCACGAGCAGGCTGTTCCGTTGATCGGATCAACTAGAACCCTCGACGTCGTAAGCGACGGAGTGCCAACAACAACCTTTATTTTGAATAGTATTTCATAATGTTATCACAAGTAAACTTAAGGTTACATTTTGCCACTCTGGCAATAAAGGTATCGCTTTACACAAGCTTGAGGGACATGCATCCTTCAATACATTCTACTGGTTATTTTTACTGCTGAATGTACACCCACTGTACTCATTTCTCTCTTTACTGCTGAAGAACAACCTAAGTGATACGATGTTGACTGATTTTATTGTCCTTCCTGCATCCCTTCATTCAACATACTTCCTGCCATAGTCACTGTTGGTGTGCAACTTAACGGTTGTTGTACATACGTATGACAATGACAGGTTGTCTGCGACATGAGTCGGGTCGAGTTGAAGTTTGGATTTCATCCTTTAAGTAATGTAACTGAAGTCAAATATTTTCTGAAGTAAAATATTTTCCTCCTCTCTCTCTCTCTCTCTCTCTCTCTCTCTCTCTCTCTCTCTCTCTCTCTCTCTCTCTCTCTCTCTCTCTCTCTCTCTCTCCATTTCTCCCGCCCTCTCTCGTTCCAAGATCTTCCTTGCATCCATATATCACAGTGATTCGGTCCCAGATGTTTGTAAAATATGCCCGTGCTTTTGCAATAATCAGAGCTTAGGCGTTAATTTACTGAGTAGCTATCCGGTTGTTCGAACAACTGAATGCATAGAATGAAGATGCTAGAAAATCTACCACATACTAATTTCATATTTCTTTAATATCGTGTAGATATGACAAATAAATTTAAGATAATGTTATTTTTTTCATTAGTGATTCTGTAACCAGAGGATATAACATTGTAGATCATGAGATGGTATAATGATGTTAGATAGTAGAGTGATATTTCCCTTTCTTGGTAGGTTATAAGACACTTGTAGGTTTTTACTAGGAAATAATCATGTGCTCAACCATGCAAGTAAACCATTCTATCGTCTGCTAATTGCATAGTGTCCAACCATAATTTGTGCTTCAGTAATTCGATAGGGGGCTGTATAAATGCTTTTACCATGGATGTGTGTGTCTCCTTTTCAATCCCAATTGATTTTTAAAATAATTTTTTTCATTCCTATACAAATACCTACAATGAATTTAATTCTCTTCATCAATTTCATGTCTTTTTAATTATATTCGTTTTACGTAAATCGTAATTCTTTTCATTACAATTGCTGTGTAAATAATCTATAACTAACATCGTTGATTCTTTTCATAGTCTATGTTGGTGTCATAGCATTGTTATCGTTGTTATCATCATTATTGTTTCATTGAATACTTCCTGTCAGTGGCGTCCTTTCGGAACAGCAACAGACTCTAATTTGAAATATATGTACGTGAAATTAAAAATTCAGTAATAAATAGAATTACGTTTAAATTAAGTAAGAAAACAGCAAATTATATTAAACTCCGTTGTCATAATGCGAGCTAATTAACCTCACAAGTACGTTTTAATTATACGTGAACATATTGCACATTTAAACTATGTATTTTATATAAGTTTAACATCTTTATTCTATTGCTTTTTCTAAATGTTTATATAAAAGTTTTCAAAAAGTTTATTTTCTAGAATATCATTCATAATATTATAAGCAACTATCAGTAAAGTAATACCATTTGTTTATATATATGGAATATATCTTAACTTATCATTCTATTATTGGTAACTGGTTCTTTTGTTGTCAAGCTCAAGATGTTAACTTCAAAATCATCAAATTTAATTTCAAATCTAAAATTACAATCGTAAAAAAAAGCGGGAGTAAAAACAGTAATTTTATATGCTTTATCAACTTTACATTCATCAATAGAATATAGCACTTTTTTTTTATATGATATTATTCTCTTATATTTTGTTTCTGGCTACGTGCAATATATGCTACATAGGATATACAAAATATAATTACACGCTTTTATATTAAGAATTGTGAGTGTTTATATCTTTTGTGTTTCCTATGTTCTCCAAAACACAAAGGAATTCAGATAAAAGTAAGCATACAAAAGTTTTATATCGCACTTATCTCATAGAGAAAACTTTAATATTTCTATTTCATCGCATTCATGAACTCTCATAGTCACATCAACAGATTCACATATATTAATTTTATTTATTGATATAGTCTCCTGTATCGAATAAATATGAATTCATATGCAGACTTATATGTATATGCATGTATATACGTATATATGTGTGTACATACACACACACACACACACACGTATATATATATATATTCATGTGTGTGTGTGCTAATGTTAAATATATATATACATATACATACATATATATATGTATATATATATATATATATATAT
>NC_068982.1:160587696-160592434 GCF_001194135.2 Octopus bimaculoides
ATATATATATATATTCATGTGTGTGTGTGCTAATGTTAAATATATATATACATATACATACATATATACAGTGTGCGTTCTTATGTGTTCATGTACCTCTGTATACAAATATAAGCCATAAACTTAACTTTAGCACACACACACATACACACACATTTACTTAAGCTATAATTACATTCTGTGTTCATTACATTTTTAAAGGATAGCCAGTTACTTTTTGAAGGATCTAAAATCAATATCGGATCAGAATATTTATTCATCAGACATTTTAAAAAATATTGCTTTCAACAATAATTGGATGTTTTACGCAAGTATACTCGTGTGTAAGTATTTGTATGTGTGCATATATCTGTGTAATTATCTACGTTAAAAAAACATTCAGACGCCCACACTCACACACGTGTTTTGTGTATGCGTTGTGTGTGTCTGTCTCTGTTGTGTTTGCGCGCGCGGAGACTGAAAGATAGAGAGAGAGAGAAACAAAGGCTGAATGAGACAATACCATGAAGATATACACGTATCTTCAGAATATTTGATAGATCAATATATAGTTACATATGCATACATGCGTGTGTGTGTGTGTGTGTGTGTGTGTGTGTGTGTGTGTGTGTGTGTGTGTGTGTGTGTGTGTGTGTGTGTGTGTGTGTGTGTGTGTGTGTGTGTGTGTGTGTGTGTGTGTGTGTGTGTGTGTGTGTGTGAAGAACGTAGGAGTGTTTGTGAAGAACGCAGGAGTGTGCACGAGTTTGCGTTGAATTCCAGGTCGACAAATACAAATAATGAACGTACGTTTGCAAAATGATACTTTCCTGTAGCATAGGGTAAGTACGTTGTGTTCAGGGTATGGTATTGATTCATTGCCAGAAGTATATTCAAAACGTGCGTTTCATGTTGATATACATTTGACCTCCTTCTCTTCCTTTCTTTTTTCATGATAATACGTGCCACTGAAGCGTTTTCACTAGATTCGTATATCAAAATATTTTATGTTCCTGCTCATGGAGTTGGATGAATTCGGATGAACCTCGGACAGATCATAACGCTATTTTGGATACGTTTTAACGAATAATCCTTTCATTTTTTTACGATTTAATTTCGTGTTTTTATTTATTTATCAGTAATATATATAAATAATTTCTTATCGTTGAAAGCACATAAAAAAAATTCCTTTAGTGACTTTAGTAGTACTATTATTCTCAAAGACTGTAACAAATATGATAAAACTGAATGACACCAAAATATATAGAAAATATTACTCGTTGTGTATTGTACCATAGATGATTCAGTTCTGTTAATGCCCATAGTAGTAGTAGTAGTAGTAGTAGTAGTAGTAGCTGTTGTTTTTTATTGCTTTTGTTGTTGCCCTTGTTGCTGCTGCTGCTGCTGTACTGCTGTTTTGCCTTTGGTTGGAGCAATTCTATGATCGAGAGCGTTCAGTCCATGACCATCTCGCCTACTTCTCATAGTTATCTATTGTTGCCTTATCTAATGTATCAGAATGTCATTATTCAATGGAAAGTTGGCTACTATTTTTTGTAGGTCAAGTGACAAGTCAGTAGCTCTCTTATAGGTACGCTCCATGCAGAATAGTTGAGAGTTATAAAACAAAATTAAACTCTACTTTTCCATATTTTGCCATATTTATTTTTTACATATTTTACTATATACTTTGCCATACTTTTGTCATATATACGCATATATTACTTTCTCTTCAAAGCAAAAATCTTTTATTCTCATTCCCAATTATACTCTGACGATAAAGTGACATTAAGTAACAAATTTTGAAGAATTTCATTTATCTTTAATAATTGTTTTAATTTAAACTTTCAAAATAAATAGTTTTTTATGAAAAATAATTTTAAGCCTAAATTCGATAACATTTCTTCCTGATTGATTAGCAGCTTGCATTTTTTATATGCCTTCCCATAAGAGAATGAATTGATGACAGAAATTGCGATATATGCACAACTTACAAAAGAGCTACTAATAGTTTCATCCTTTTCATAGAAAATAATTTGGCAGATTTATATAACTTGCAATGTAGCCACAAATGCTTAGGTGCAGTGCGAATCGTTAGATGTACTTAAAAACCAAGACGCCGGTCCCACGAGTAAACATGAGCAAAAATGAGGAGAAAAATCGCGAAGAAGGTTGATGCAAAAAGTGGGACGAGAAGAAAGAAAAGACAAGTAAGAAAACCGTGATCTTCATCCTCTTCGTAGAAATCATAATTAATCCAGCGAGAGAAGGATAAAGTCTGTGAGATAGCTATTGAATCCGGAGCTGGTGGTGGCCTCCAGTTCGATAAAAGGAACTTGCCCATGTGCTAGCATTTGCTAAAAATTTCTGGAATTACGTAATATGGTGGATTTTTCAGCTACGCATAACATTCTTTTAAATTCAAGAATTTCACCACACTACTTAATTCCAGATACGAAATTCTTCGGAATAGATTATATTCAAATAAAATCAACAATTGAGATTGTTTGATCAATTATTTAAAAATCTGATATCTATTTTGTAAGGCGAGTTAAGCTTGTATATATTTTAAGTATACCGAAAATTAATTTTTAATTTGCATGGTATGGAGTAATTCTCAAAAACCACCTAAGTTTAAAGGCCATATTTTTTCTAACGCCATCGCGTCTAAATGAAATTAATATATATATATAACGTGTGTTAAATAAGTTTGTGTGAAAAGGGGTTGTTCTTTCCTAGGGTTATTTAGCCAAGCGTACACTGGTTTAGCTCCACACCAATTAATGATACTGGGAATTCCACATGTTCATATGTACTAGTGCTTGTCGTTGGTTCTTCTCCGATAATTAATACCTTATACTCTTGAAGTCACAGTTTTCGCTATAGATGTTTTCATCTTTTCGATACAGGAGAAAAATGTTAACATTGCAAAGAAAATGGAGAATGTGTACACAGAATAATCAATATATTTATTATAATAACAGTCAACTCATGTTGCCTACGCGCGTTACGGTTTTAATTACTTACGTCAATATTATGCGATTAAATTGCATTATGAATTTTAAAAAGCAAAAAACCTTCGTCAAAAAACCTTTACTTACCGACGTAAAAATGTTTTTCCATCCATACTCAACGGATGGAGAGTTTATTCTAATTGAATTGTAGCCCATGCGTCTTGGATTACGTTCTAAAAATAGCTAGAGGCTGATTTTGACCACTGGACACGGGATAGGGATAGTTCAAAACTAGGTCATGTTAATATTCACCCTTTTTTAGCTGCACAAAAAAGAAAGCTTTTTCACAAGCTGGTCATTTATCATTATCTCTAAAACACATTCCTGAATATAGGTTTATATACCTCCTATTACGACTTTGTACTATTTATCATGTTAACAATATATTTAAAGGTTCTTATTTATTGGTAAAATATAAATCTAGGTATCTACTTATTTGTTATCTTTTACTTATTTATTTTTGTTTATTCTTATTCTAAGAAGTTATATTACTTGTTCCTAATATAAATTATTTATTTAGATATATTACTTGATAGTTTAGGTTCGTACCTATACTTGTCTATTTAATTAATAGTATAGATGCATGATTCTTATTTACTATGTACACAGTGTTTATTTTTATCCAAATTTATTTAATTACAAAAAAGTATATTTAACCTTATGAATAGACAATAATCCCTTTCCTCCTTATTAATAGTATAATTTATTTAAATATATTAGTTGATGGTTTGGCTTCTTACATTATTCGTCAATTGAATTAATAGTATAGAGGTACAATTCTTAGGTAGCATATGCATCGTGTTTAATTCTTTAACTAAAACTATAGCGAAAGTATATTTAGCTTTAATAATTATTCCTATGTATGATTTATTATTCACTCAGTTTCTATTTAATTATATCTATTTCAATCTATTTAAATTCATTAAATGTATACTTAACCCTGTGCACACAATAAAAACCTTTTTCTCTCTTATTGATTAATAATTTGTCTTTTGATGTAATAATTTGATAAAGTTCCTCAACACAGAGTTCACATCTTTTGTTCCCAATGCTATAAGATTTTGCCTGGCTAATTATTTCCCATTTAAGTGTATATTCCCTATTTTCATCCTTTATTGTTCAAATTAGATTACTGAGACTAGTGCTTGCTTTTTTGTCTATCTCTAAAGGTGTCTATCTCTATATAGTAGTAATACTTTCCCTCTAAAGTTACCTTACATTCGTATGTAACACCTTTTTTCTCTACAAATATTCCTTAATGCACATCGATACTCCATGGCACAATCACAGGTTATATTTCTAGGAACAGCTTGTAAAAACAATCTGTTTTTTTGCCCCAACCTAAAGGGTGAATAGTAACATGAACTAGCTCTTTTGAACTAGGCCTATCCCATGTCAAGTGATTAGAAGCAGTCTCTAACTATTTTTAGAACGGAATCCAAGACGTAGAGACTACAGTTAAATTAGAATGAACTCTCCAGCCGTTGAGGATGTGTCGAAAAAACTTTACTTCGATAAACTCTTGCACTGATGAAGATTTTTTTTTTTTAATTCATAATGCAATTTAATTGCATAATATGGATTTAAGTGGATTTAATATGGATTTAAGTAATTAAAACCGTAACGTGCGTAGGCAACATGAATTGACTGTTATTATAATAACTATATTCATTATCCTGTGTACACATTCTCTATTTTTTTTCATTGTATATATATATATATATATATATATATATATATATATATAT
>NC_068982.1:160592444-160595349 GCF_001194135.2 Octopus bimaculoides
ATATATATATATATATATATATATATATGATATCAGTTGAGTCTAAATATACTCTCTCACACTGTTTTATGTTAATCTGATCTATCAGATTATTAATATTACTAATAAGTTTGCGATGCGATAATGAATGCATTTGCAATACACCGGTAGTTGTTTGTCTATATTTCGGTTTTGTTTTTCCCTTCAGTTGTTGTTCGTATATGTTATTATATTTTTAGTCTTCTGAAATAATTCCACTTAAAATAGACAAACAACAACGAGTAAGTGCAACTATGGCTTTATTAATTATGATGTTTCCGAAGTATAACAATATTGATTATTAATATCTTAAAGTGAAAGTTCATATTTCGTTCTATTTTTTGTTAATCTAAACCCAACTTCATAGAGGATAGTTTTATTATAAATTCTCCCAACAAGCTACAACAGTTTAATTATATAAGTGCATTTGGAGAGAGAGAGAGAGAGAGAGAGAGAGGGAGAGGGAGAGAGAGAGAGAGAGAGAGTGTGTGTGTGTGTGTGTGTGTGTGTTTGTGTGTGTGTGTGTGTGTGCGTGTGTGTGAGTGTGTGTGTGTGTGTGCGCGCGCGCCTGTGTGTTTGTACGTTAAAGGGTATATCTTGAATTACCGGTTAATTTTTTGACATTCTTCTCTGTCTTGGAGACAGCAAGCCAAAACAAGAAGCAATTATTAACTACATTGAAGCAATTATTAACTACATTGAAGCAATTATTAGCTACATTCAAGAAATAAAGATGAAATCCTCCAGTCAATTTGCATGCAAGACATGAGGTAGCCTAATCCTTGCTGAAATCATAGGAGAAATAATTACATATTTCAGTCTACTGTACATCGTTAGTATAATGCAGTCCGACCATGCTTGCAGAAAACATATCCCATTCCCGATTCAAAATTTGGCATATTTTTGCCGACTATTATTTGTATTATGCAAAATATAAAGAGCTAAGAGAAATATATAAAAAATGATAGACACTTTATTCGAAGTGGGCGTTACTGAATGCCATACAGAGTGAATATTTTTTTTTTTTTTTTTTGCAGTTTACCTGTGAATAAAATTTACTAACAAGGAGAAATGTAGATAATTTCATTAAATTAAAAATGAATTTTCATGTGAATGTACAAGGTAGGAAAGCGACATAAAGTGCAATTTCAGGGATTGCAATAATTAAATAAAAAAAAGGTTGATGTAGCATATTCTAGAATTAATTTAATGTTAGGGAAAAGAATCGTCAGATCTTTCGTGCCAGCAAAGGAGAATTATATGTATTTCAGTGTTTTATATCTGCTTAGTCTTGCACAATTTTAACTCTTTTCTCCGTACTATGTGCATTCAGGTGAGAATTTGTTCTTGGTCAATTAAACTTAACTCTCTTCGCATTGAGTAACTCACATGACATAAATTTCAATGGATTAAGATTTCATTGTGTATTGGATTGATTCAGTACACTACGCAGTAAATTGCCCATTTCTTGACAGCAGCTTCCTTGATTTGTTTCTCAAAACATTTCTTTTACAATATGCAAATACCCTATGGCATAAATATACCAAACAGAAGAAAGAAACACTCAACACATTTAGAAGGAGTTATGTTATTAATAGCAGTTTGACTCAGCTCCGTACAACTTAAAATTGTGTAGGTTTGTAGATGAACGTAACTTGTTGTGCATCTAGAAAGTGTAACAGGATACGAGGTAATCTCAATAAGCCTTTATTTACCAACTCAGTTATTGTGTTGTTATTGCTCTGGAAGCAACACCAATTATATTCTTTGTTCTTAGGTTCATGTGGTCTGAGATGTTGGTAGGTAGCTGTCGTCACTTTCTGGAAGTTACAGTATAGTTTATTTAGCAACATAAGTAGCAGCTGGTGATACACATGGCAGGGCGGAATGTTGCCTATTGTTAGAGAAATACTAATAAGTAAGGGAGTAACCAGTTTGGGTGTTGCTGTATTAACATTTGATAGTGCTAGATTTGATTGTCAGGATGGACGGAGCTGTAGTCTACAGTGGCTGCTGGAATTGAACTATGCCCTTGTGTATGTTGCAGCAAGACGTAAGTTGGATATCTGAATTGTCAGCTGCTAGTGGATTGAAGTTCATTAGCAGGTCATTTCTCTGGTGGCAACAAGAGAGTTCATTCCTCCTGTTTGAGAGATACTGCAGTTTGGTGGAGAATATGTAGTTTTTTGCAGGGGTAGAGTTGGCAATTGCGAGTTCAAGTTGATGATAGAGGGGTCCTGTCAATGATACTCTATTTGATGTTGGGGTCTTGTTCGGATGGTCGTGAATTCTCTTCAAAAACGGGAAAGGGAGTTAGGCTTTTCTCTGTTTCTGCACCTGAATAATTGCATATGTTGTGCATACCTTCACCTTCAAGTCATTGCCTGTCATGCACCTGCAGTATCTATAATGCCATTTGATGGTATGAGGGTTGCTTTATAACCCACAGCATTTGAGAAACACGATCCTCCAAGTGATCCGTTGATACGTTTTCGAATGTTACAGGTTGGGGGTATACTGGAGGCTGTGTAGATGTGTGTTAGCATCTATTGTGGCATGCGATGTTAAAAGCGATGTTTTCTAAGCAGGAGTGACTTTGGCGAAGTGAGGTTTGAAAAATTGATAATACTTATTTGTTCCATGGAAATGTGCTATTAGTAGCTCATGAAAAATATATATTCTGTTCATTATATAATACATATATATCTGCGTGATGTGTATGTATGCGCGCGCGCGTGTGTCTGTGCAATATAATATCAGCGTAGCTTTCAGCAGTGATCAGATTGGAATACGACAAAGTAGACCCGTTAGACACACGTAGTTTTAAAATTGAGTGTGTGTATATATATATATATATATATATATATATATATATATATATATATAT
>NC_068982.1:160595821-160598224 GCF_001194135.2 Octopus bimaculoides
TATATATATATACGTATAGGTTGTCTTTCAGTTAAATTACCTAGAAAATAACGCAGGAAATCGTTGTGGTTACATATCCGAGTTAAATGTAACTGCGCTTTATAATTATTGTTAGTTTTATAATACAACATTAATTACCTATTGGAAATAGCGAATAAAAATGAGAATTTATGTGCGCATGTACGCGCGCGTATGATGCAAGTGTACGTATTTATATATACATACATAAATATGTATATGAAAATATATGTATACATATACATGCAGATATACACACAGAGAGTGACAGAGAAAGACTGAAAGGTATATATATATATATATATGCGTGTGTGTATGTGTGTGTGTGTGTGTGTGTGTGTGTGTGTGTGTGTGTGTGTGT
Organism: Octopus bimaculoides; assembly: GCF_001194135.2. NCBI lineage: Eukaryota > Metazoa > Mollusca > Cephalopoda > Octopoda > Octopodidae > Octopus > Octopus bimaculoides. Next base: position 160,596,201 of record NC_068982.1, read on the forward strand.
GTGTGTGTGTGTGTGTGTATACCTATGTATATATGTTACAGACTATTATTTGGAGGAAGAATTTCATCGAATCCATAAGATAAGAACTATGTTAAATCTGCAGGTCGTTAAGTCATGATATATTTTGTATATGTTAGAAGAAATGAAATATAAATATTGCGTGATGCGCGCGTGTGTGTGTGTGCATGTGTGTGTGTGTTTGTGTGTGTGTGAGTGTGTGCGTGCGCGTGCGTGCGCGTGCGTGCGCGTGCGTGTGTTTGCCTGTGTGTACTTAAAGTCACACTGACACATTATACGGACGTCAACTGAAACAATGAAACAAACATTATACGAACGGAAAATACAGGGTATATAAAAATATAATATAAAGTAGAATAAAATTTTCAATATTAGATGTGATTCTAAATTGCTGTTAGAACTTGCTGGATGAGAATACACGATGAAATATCTAGATGCGTCAGTAAATATTATTGATTGTTCCAATTAGGAAATTAGTGTAGATATAATGTACGGAAATAATTTTGGAAATCAAACGAATATTTCGAGATGAATTGTTCAAACACATTTTCTCTGGCAATGAATTCTTAAAGAAATTTAATTCTATGTTATCAAAATATCTATCATACTTTCGAAGAACTTGCATGTTTCAAGTTGTAATGTGTGTATGCTAATTATAAGGTAACACTTTTATCAAAAGATGTGACTATGAAAAGAAGTTAAAAAGTTACATAAGGTCAATATGTTTAATCTGTTTATTTGGGGGAGCTAGTTATAAGTAAGTGGCTATTGCTGTGAAGAATCGTTTGGTTACATTTATAAGGTGACAGGTAAAAAGTAATACGTGTAAAAGTAGCATACAGTTTAAATGTTTTTCTTTTTAGTGTTCTAAACGTAAATCAGGAAAGTGTTTTTTTTTTTTTTCTACACAATACGAATATCCCCTATCGAACATTCGAGTTACTGGTCCAAGATAAATAATTAACTTTCGAGGTATGAAATTGTCAAGAAATGAATATATAGTTAAACTTGTAATAACTGAAATATCCAGTTTGATAGACCTGGTTAACTAAATTGGAGGTTATAAACAAAGAAACTTATTGCCGTGTGTTGAAACGAATACATTTAGCTCCATAGAGAAATAAATATAAAGTAAAGCAAAAGAAAAGAGTAAGGAACAATTTTCTTTGTAACTATAAGCACAAGACCTGACTTTTAATAAAGCCAGGGTTGCTCGTCAATTACATCGATCGAAGTGTTTGGCTAGCATTTATTCCATTGACGTCGAAGGGAGAACAGGCGGGGTCGATCATGCTGTAATTTTGGCTCAGAATGTAAAGCCGGAAGAAATGCCGCTAAGCATTCTCACCGGTGCACTAACAATTCTGACAGTTCAAACTAAATCTAGATTATATGTAGTGAAGGCACGTGACTTATTGCTTAGGGGGATTTGGCTCAAATCCTATGGTCGTGAGTTCGATTTCCGGCTGCGCGTTTCGGCAACACACCTTATTTCACGTTGCTCCAGTTCACTCAGGCTGGCAAAAATGAGTAGTACCGATATTTCAATGGGCCAGCCTGGCTACATTTTGTGTCACGCTGAATCACCCTGAGAACAACGTTAAGGTTACGCGTATCTGTGGTGCTAATTTCACAAGCAGGTTGTTATGTTGACCGGATCAACTGAAACACACGTGACCATAATCCATGGAGTTGCATTTAGCTAGATTATATATAGACTACATCAGTTCCATAATACATAAATACAAATACATAATGTAAATCAAGAGCCATATATATACATTTTGGCTGATAGTTAGCAAGGTGAGACACACATAAGAAAGAAGAAAGAAAAGGACCACTGATGAGGTCACAGAAGTGTGACGAAAGAACTCTGGCCGAAATAGGATTAATGTAATATAATGTAATATAAAGCTGAAGTAAATTAACACCAAATATACAGTGCGTGTGTTTTTATTGGCTAAACTGGCAATATGACCATCCCCAAGTACAACAACATTTATATA
>NC_068982.1:160600327-160607843 GCF_001194135.2 Octopus bimaculoides
GAGAAGTTGAGATAGGAGTGTGAGTCTGTGTGTTTGTAGTGGATGGAGGTGCTAAGGGCGGAGTGGAGGATGCTGACCGAAATGTCGAGAAAGGGGACAGAGGTGTCAGAGACAGTACAGGAGAAGTGGAGGGCAGGATGGAAAGATTGAACGAAAGAGAGGAACGAGTCAAGATGTTCGCGGGAGAGAGAGGTGGCACCGATACAGTCGTCGATATACCGACCGTATAGTTCGGGAGTGGGACCAATATATATATATATATATATAAATCTCTGGCGTGAATGGGACAAAATCTTGCATTCTTTGAGAATAATGGACAGAACATTCTGAAGGCTGTTGAGGTTGATCATTTGAACCATTCGGAGGACCTATATTACTTGATGTATAAAGTGTACATTGTGATGAGTATGGAACTTGGTAACATTGTCTGAGGTTTATTTAATACGTTATATGTGAAGATGGATGCAAAACGAACAGCAGATGTGGAGTTTTTCAACTGAAAGTAATATCAACGAATGACCATTGTTGGGAGCTGAAATGAAAACATTTTGCAAGGTCGCTAGATTTTGTTGGGGGAATATAACATAAAAATCGGCTTCAGTTTCAGAGGCCGAAAATACACGCAGTCGTTCTCCACGGTTCGGTTGTTGTTTTCTATGAAAAACATTGCTAAGTAAAAGATGCCCAGAGTCTTAATAGCTTGATAACCTACGGCGCAGCTATGAATGAACTACTTGTGGCACTGGGGATGTCAGTTTTCCTTGTGTGTGAAACATGGAAAGACATGTCTAAGAATACGGTTCCAGTAGTGATTGTTTAAGTACAAAACACACATCCTGTAAGATATAGCAAATAACCACCAAAAATCTGATCAATCATCTGATTTGCGCACTATAATATTTGGGAGACGGAATTTGTGCATTGCATGATGATTATTGATGTTAAATTAGCTGAGGGATGATTGAAAGACTAAACATACCACATAGGGATCAGTGTGGAAGCCAAGGTGAGGTGCATTCATGGAATTCACCAAACGTAGTAACTTCCGAGTAGTCAGTAATAAGACACACCAAATGCAGGTCGAGGATGTTTCAAATTGTTTTATATTCATGGTGTTATTTTTTTAGTAATTAGATTATGGTGATGTAGCCAATACCACATTGTGTCATAGAAAGAATTCGAGCTTTATTACATAATATAAAACATGGCTGAATTTATTAATTTATTAATTACATAAAGCACTGCAAATACTATTTATTCGTGAGAGTAAACATTGTTTTCTTTCCAAGTAAAGATCGATATTTCAGCTCTGTGATACAGATACGGTCCATAATAATTATTCACTTCGAAGGAACATTAAGCATCTGCTGTATCTAGATGACGCATTGAAATCAAGAATGTATGACAACAACTGCACTAATTACATCTGATAAAAAAAAATATTTTGTGTTGTAGATCAATATAAATGCCAGAATAATGGCTTCATCTGACATATATTATCATTTTATTATTAAGGAATTTTACTACAAGTACAAAATAATGTATTTTAGATATACGACTAAATGTCTTTGATAATACAAGTATTGTATTAAGAAATGTCACGTAAATGTATTTAGAATATGTAGTAAGATTTGTACCAGAGAGCCTCAGCTATCGAATACAATTTATTGATAGCAGAAAGTCATTTCTGAAACTCTGCAAAAATGTGTTTTATTATTTCTTTCAAAATCTCAGATCAATTGAAATTTTACTTTCTGCCAAATAACTACAGATGCTATATGAAATGTTCAAATGAAATTATCAAGCATGGCAGTCTAAGTTGAGAATATTTGTAGCTTGTGGTATTATGACATGGAACGCTTCACCAATCTAGATGTTGAACCATCTATTCACTGGGAAACGAGCACGACATTAAAAAGAAGAAATTGCACATAAAAGCTTTCAACATTATATGAAAAGCTTCCATTTGACGTCTATAATTAATCAAACATATTACTAAATTTATAAAATAGAGTTAGAGGTTGAAGTATTGAAATATTACTCTGCCATTTCGCCAAAGTTGAAATGATAAAGTTTTAAAAGCGTTAAATCTTTCATTGTGCTAGCTGAGGAATGTTGCCAAAATTTTAGTTTGTATCTTTACTGACAATATGATTAAACAATTAAAATAAAACAATATTAATATAATTTCAGAAGCATTTTTGATTAATTACTAATGATGAAGAAAAGAAGTAATATTTCATTTATTGTTTAGATACTGAACACAATAACTGATTTGATTTTAATAAAATAACGTTAAAAATGGAAAGAAAAACATGTAATTATGCTTTCTTTTAATCACAGATACGCAAGTTAGATTTCTATTTCGTTTCACGTTCCTAACTGTATGGCATTTTAGTGCAACCTTTGAGGTTTATAACACAATGAATGTTATTCAGATTCCAGTGATATTCTTAACTCTTTATTTTATTTTAATATATTTCTATATATGGAATTATTTATTGAATATCACTGATAGAACCAAATTTACATCATACGCTAGTTCCCAACTCTTCTTCGGGAAATTTAATTATCAACAACTTAGAAACAATGACACATACTTTCTTGTAAAGAGAACAAAACAAGAGATGGGGCATTGTTTTATATTTGGAGTTCTTCCAATAACCTTCCTTTGCTGGAATCATCAATGGTAAATGCTTGTCATTTCTTATACACTCGTACACATATAACATAAACGAACATGCATGCACGTGCACATACGCGCGCGCGCAGTCATGTATACACATAACTAGCTAGATAGACAGACTGACAGACAGACAGACAAATGGACGGACGGACGGACGGACGGACGGATGGATGGATGGCTGGATAGATAGATAGATAGATAGATAGATAGATAGATAGATAGATAGATAGATAGATAGATAGATAGATACTGAATCCTACCTAATTTAACTTAATCTAATATTGAGAGTTAACTTTAATGAAAATAGTAATTAGAATTGGTGAACTTCGATTCCCTTTGCATTACAGTAGCAAAAAATTGATTTTTAATTAAAAATACTTTAAAATAGTATCTCATTGGATCTTTATCAAATTGCATTCTACTCGTGAATATATGACGTCAAGTTTACGCTTTGTCATTCTGAAAACAAGTTGCTGTATAATTTTCAAAAATTTGTGTTTATTGATGCACATTTTCGTTGTACTAACAAAAGAGTAAAGTGGTAGAATGATAATACATCATTTTACCATTCATATATACTCTTTTCAAGAGGAAAGAGGACATTAGACCACAGAATATTTAATTTAATTACTCTTTCAATTTATAAAGTACAAAATTATAATATAATTGATTTACTAATTTTACTTTCCGCTCTGCGATGTACTAAAACATTTCTGAAATGTATTGTATTACTGACATTTTACTGAATATTAACGAGTAAAACCAATTTAATTATAGTTCATTATTTAACTCCTAACGTTAGATTTGATAAAAGCTTAACAGATTTAATAAAATACAACTAATATCAAAATCATTTCAATTGCAATAAGTGCAGCATATAACAGAGAAATGTACAGAATTAAAGCATGAGGCAAACACTTTGAATATAACTAATATTTAGCTCGTTGAAAACAGAATAATGCATTAAAACTGATTTATTATCTTATGCTAAAATATTTATTCGTATTCCTTTGTGAAATCCACTTACGCTTCATAAAAGTTTACTGTTTCCGAGGAATATAAACATCTAATGTGTATCATTTTGCATAAGAACTTTGATATGTTGTCTACACTATCAAATGATCAAATATTTCGCACGTAACATATATGTATATATATGTATATATAGAAGATGGGTCCAGTGTAATCCGTGGGTAGGAGAGGTGCAGCCGGAGGGTGTAGCGTTCAGAATAAAACAGTCCAGAAAGAATAAATCCAGAATGAAAGAAGGTAGAATCCAGAAGTTCGTGTTTGATGAGAGGAGACAGGATTAGCTGGTGCGACCACGAGAGCGTGTATTATATGTGGGAGAATGTACAAAAAAAAAACAACAACAGACGAGGACAGGTGGTGTAAACAACAAAAGGATGTATTAGTTTGACGCTCAGGAATGTGTGTTTTTCTCCTTGTTTTCTCCGTATTCTTTCTGTTGAAGAGCGTAGCTCGAAACGTCAAAGACTTTCCGTATTCCCGAGCGTCAAACTAATACATCCTTTTGTTGTTTACACCACCTGTCCTCGTCTGTTGTTTTTTTTTTCGTACATTCTCCCATATATATATATATATATATATATGTGTGTGTGTGTGTGTGTGTGTGTGTGTGTGTGTGTGTGTGTGTACATATTCACACACACATACACACACACATACATAATACATAGATACACTGGTTAGCAAGGGACGCGTTCGGATCTTAGACAGAGAAGTCCGATCGAAAATTATGTCTCAATCTCTACTCAACGCCAGAATCGTAAGTAATAAGCCTGCAACTTGTACGAGGAGGCGTAGGGAGCACAAAGATGCATGTCTCACCTCAACAACACGAATCGTGGTTAGGTGGTAAAAAGCATAGTTATTGGGAATCAAAGTTTCACAACCCGTACGAGTAAAGAACTTGAACCAGTAGAAGAGGCGAAATGCTAACGGCTAGATATAGTCGGTGTCTCCTCTACAAGATTTTATATTTCTGGTACCGTAGATTTGGATGGAGAAAGAAAGTTCCACAATCCAGATGTAGTGTCAAGTGTTTTCAGAGATGGGAGTGTGGATACTAGCTTCTGTCTATCAGACTGAGTTATGGAGTGGATGTCGCTAGGTGAGAAGATCTATTCCTTGAATATTATTTTCTGTCAGATATTCAGAAGATGTATTCCCTGAATATTATTTTCTGTCTGCTTTTTCCAGTGATAATTTCCAAAATGTTTTAATTGAATTTCATTTGGTCTGCATTTATGCTTCTTTTCATTTAAGGAAGTAGATTAGAATTAACTTTAAAATGTTAGAGTTGTGATAGGTGCAGAGATAGTGATAATATCAATCATTATTAAGTGAAATATAAACACTGTATTTTACTAAATTCAGACAAATAGAATTTCTTCAAAAGCACGTCTCTTAGGCGCCACTGTACGAAAACCAATTTTTGTGGCAATATTAACATGTTGAATATGCATAATATAAATAAAAAATAAACCCGAAGTATATTAAACAGAGATGAAAAGAAGCAATACTTTCCAATGATTAACAGTATTTTAATTCTGTTTTTTAGACAATTACAAGAACCAACATAGAATATACTTGAATTTCTTTCTTTCCCAATGAAACGTAACTTTCTATGTCTTAGCAATAAAATGAACATTGAGTGAACCTACAAGAATATACACTGGTTGGGGTAAGAAATAGAAACGTTTATAAAAGAAATAAAGTAGTTAGTTATGTCAGCCATATTTAAGCCCTTTTTAACGCTAGATTTCAATGTATGTATCAGGTTGAATAAAACGTAAGCAACATTTTGAACCATGAAGAATTTGTACCGGATTTTTGTAGAGTTTTGAATTTTTTAAAAACAATTTTTTGAAATTGTCTGATAATACAGGCACAGACTTGCCCAAATACAACAATAAATTAACATTGATATTTTTGTCACTGTTGTTACAATCATCTCAAATGGAACTGTGAATGCGCGATATTAGAACGATTTTGCTATTCAACTTCAAAAAAGGACATAAAGCAGCTGAAACTGCTCACGATATCAACGAGAAATTTTGAGGAAATGACCAGTGAGTGGTCAGCTCGAAAATGGTTTAAACGATTTCGCAGTGGAGACCTGAGACTTGAAGATCGTGAGCGCAGTGGACGCCCATCTGTTATCGATGACGGTCAGTTAAAGACCGTCACTAAGAAAGATCCACGTAAAACCACCCGAGAACTGGCAAAAGGACTTATCCAAAAAACTGTCTGCAACCATTTGCATGTGATCAGAAAATCAAGAAAAAAGCTCGATAAATGGGTACCACACGATTTGAATGAAATTCAGAAAATGCACAGGTATGAACTTTGTTCGTAGCTTCCTCTTTGTAACCGGACCGATCCATTTCTCGACCGTATTGTAACTTGCGATAAAAGTGAATTATGTTCAACAATAAAAACGTTCCTCGCAGTAGTTGGACAAAAATGAGGCACCGAAAACCTTCCCTAAATCAGAGCTCTTCAAAAAGAAGGTTATGGTGATTGGATGGTGGTGTACTGCTGGACCCATCCAGTATAGCTTCTTAAAACACGGAAAAACCATTACCGCAGAAACATATTGCTATATAATTGCCAAAATAAACGAAAAACTACAACTCCTCCCTCCCAGATTGGTCATCAGAAGAGGGCCAGGCATTCTTCATGACAATGCTCGATCATATGTTTCACTAATGACGCTCCTGAAGTTGAGGAATCTTGGCTACGAAGTTCTTTCCCACCCAGCTTATTCCCCAGAACTTTCTCCTACTGACTACCATTTTTTCAAGCACCTTGATGGCTTTCTGCAAGAGAAGGAGTTCAAAAATCAAACCAATAGTGAAAGTGCGTTCAAATAGTTCCAGAACACCAGATTTTATGTTACAGTAACTTGTAACTTGTTGGCAAGATTGTGTTGATTGTAATGGTACGTACTTTGCTGAATAAAATTTCCGCATTGTTGAAATATATCGTGGTGAAATTCATGTTTCAAAACGTTGCTTACGTTTTACTCAGCCTGATACATACTAAGCCACCACCATGCACAATTCTCAAGTCTCTCTCACTAAACAACTCGCGTAAATCTATTCAACATCCCATATGTATGCAAGAAATATGCAACGAAAATTAAAATATTTGTGGCAAGTTAAAAATGGTCATTCTCATTTTCATAAATGAGGCTATGATCTGGTGCTTTCACGCAATTCTCATGCACATACATACATATGTGTGTGTGTGCCTCTGTGTGTGTGTGTGTGCCTCTGTGTGTGTGTGTGTGTGCCTCTGTGTGTGTGTGTGCCTCTGTGTGTGTGTGTGTGTGTGTGTGTGTGTGTCTGTGTGTGCCTCTGTGTGTGTGTGTGTGTGTGCCTCTGTGTGTGTGTGTGTGTGTGTGTAAGCACATACGCACACACACAATACGCGCACACGCACAAACAGACTAAAATATATCTTTTATCCTTTACCTGTTTCAGTTATTAGACTGCGGTCATGCTGGTGCACTGCCTTGAAGAATTTTAGCTGAAAGAATGTGGTAGTGATGGGAAGACACAACCACATATACACACACACAAATATAAGCGCGCGTGCACACACACTCACTCACAGATATAAATATTATTTTATTCTTTTACTTGTTTCAGTCATTTGACTGTGACCATGCTGTAGCACCACCTTAAATGGTTTCAGTCGAAGAAATTAACTCTAGGCCATATATATATGACGGGATACTTTCGGTTTCCGTCTACCAAATCCGCTCACAAGGCTTTGGTCGGCTTGAGGCTATAGCAGAAG
>NC_068982.1:160607956-160609213 GCF_001194135.2 Octopus bimaculoides
TATATATATATATATATGAGAGGTATTGATATCTAGAAGACCCAATGAGTGGCGGGTAATGCTTACTAAGTACTAGGGACAGACCGTAGTTAAATTCTTCGTTCGATAGTGATACGAGTGAGGAGTCTAATGTGTGTGTGTCTGTGTCTGTGTGTCTGTGTGTCTGTGTGTGTCTGTGTGTGTCTGTGTATGTATGTATGCATAAATACATTTATACGCTGTCTCTATATTCTGCGGAAATAGTAAACATTACTGCTCTTCTCAACATTTTATAAGTTTACTTCTTCCTTCTCACGGTCCTTACTCAGTCCGTCGGTCTCTAAAACACGTTTCTGCCTCATGTTATCTCTCTGAAGACCATGGTGTTTAATCCTATGTCGCTCCAAATTAAACACACTGTGATTGAAGAGATCCTCTCTTGATCATTCCATCTTTAATTTAGATATTGTGTTTCAAGGGCTACATTGTTTAATGCGTTTGTTTCTTCTTTCAGTATTGTAGATTCGGGTTTAAGAGCGTCTGTGTCGCTATTTCTCCCAGGTCGAGTGACCAAATAGAATATCTTTTAATTTGCTCATCAACCGTACCAACTTCACTAATCAGGAACAGCTGAAAATTTCGAAGGGATTGTCATTCCTACTCCAAATAAATAACATTATTTTACGTTCAGAAAAATATTTTCCCAACCAATCGATTATACGGAACAAATATTATTTTGCAGAAAATTAGCACTTCCACACCTCCCTATATATAACAGTCAACGGGTTTATTGTGCTTTGTTACAATCAACAAATGTTATTCTCGTGACGATCTGACTCCACACATTATATATCAAACAAATTTGAGAATAATAAACGCAAAATTTTGATTTGTTTTACTCTTGTGGCAAAAATCGATAAATTTATATATATTATCAAAATATAGTTTGGTCGCGTAATACATTTATTTGTTCCATGTAGTAATATAAGATTTTTATTTATTCTAAGAAGTTTTAAAAATAAGGCGTTTCATATGCATGTATAAATATAGATAGATAACTTTCTTTTATTAGCCACACAGGGCTGCACACAGAGGGGACAAATACAACTGTAGAGCTTTTCTTTAAAAAAAATATTAAAAAAAAAAAAAATCCGATCAAAGGGGATCGGTAGGGGCAAAAAAAAAAAGGGGGTATCGTATATCACAGAAAATGTCAATTGTGTAAAATGGGGTAACATTAGGTTTATCCATGGAGAGAAAAGCCTACGGAAAAGACCA
>NC_068982.1:160612157-160618577 GCF_001194135.2 Octopus bimaculoides
TATATATATATATACCTATCTATCTATCTATCTATCTATCTATCTATCTATCTATCTATCTATCTATCTATCTATCTATCTATTTATCTATCTATCATATCTAATTTTCATTCTGTCGATATATGTATCTGTCATTTCTAACAAGACAAATAAGCATTTAAACCTACAAAAAAAAGCTGAATAATGGCAGAGCCCCAGCATGACCACAGACTTTCAACTGGAATATGTAAAGAGTAAAAAAGAGAAACATCCACAGCTACTTCATATCTAAAATTATTTCACATTGCTTCAACTAACTAGCGATATAACAATCCAGCCATCTTTCTATATTCTATCTGCAGATGCAGCTATCTATATGAACAGACAGATACATCTACAACGCGTCCCTGCAATAAACAGGCATTCACTACTATCTCTTTCACACACACACATTTTCTCTCTCTCTCTCTCTCTCTCTCTCTCTCTCTCTCTCTCTCTCTCTCTCTCTCTCTGTCTTTTTAACCTCAAATTCATATGCTAAATAAGTTCTATTTCTCTCTCTAGCTCGTCTTTCGACTAAATATTTCGCCACATAATATATACCAATTCTTTCTGCTAGCTCATAGCACTAATGCTCTTCTCTCACCCTCTCTATCTTCCTTCAGCTATCTATACGACATCGTCATGCATTTGGCTTGGAGGTATTAATATATAGATATCTATCCCACAAATAAGCTAAAGGCGGGCGTTCGGAGATCTAATCGGTTAAAAATAATGTAATGGTAACATAAAGATCGTAAACAGGATATATATTCTCGTTAACAATTGCAAGAACAATGAACTCGCGCTATCATTATTTAGTAACGGTCCTTTATGTTCTATGATCAAATGCCAACAATGTTCACTTTATCTTCATCGTACGGAGTCGATAAACATCTTTCAGCGTAATAAATACCATTTAAATAAATGTAAATAACAAATTATTACAATTGGAAAAGTTATTGAACATAGGAATTTTGTTTGAAATTAACTGACTCTGACAAAATGACATTGCTGAGATATAATAGGGTGTCCGTCCAACCCCAGCAAAGGTTTGATCATCTGTTAGTGGATACCTCAAATCTTTATTGGCTTTGCATAGGATCTGTTTTCGTGTATACTAATAGTGATATATTAAGAATAGCCTCTGAGATCATTTATCCGGAAATATTATTCAATTAACATTGATGTATTTAATGCAGGGATATTGAAAGTCAAATTGTGAACACACTATGCGTTAAGAAAAGTGTTAGTCCATAGGCAATATATTATCAAGTATTTTGGCAACAAATGAAGAAACTCAGAACATGTTTCAGTATTTTATGATATCATCAGCGAATTATAGATTCTCTTCGTGCGAAGCAACGAAAGTTTCAAAGAATCACGAAGTAAATGCATAAGAGTGTACAGTGTTTGGAGTAGAATATTAAATTATATAGAGAATAATTATCTAAATACGCCACTATTGCGAAAACCAGGTAAGTCCGATATAAAATATTTAATACAAGAGGAATGAAAAAGGTTCAAATAATCATGCAGTTACAATAAAATTATTATTGGTCATTAGCTAATATTACTTTCACTTTGTTGCTCTCTATATTGAAATGGGAACTCGAGAAAGAACAAAACAAGTGAAAATTATAAAGAATTATAAAGGAGATTAAAATATTCATAAATGTTGTTACTTGTTACTCTAAAGAAAACGTCCTTTCAAGCATTTATGCCGTATATTAGATATGATGGAAATACTAGCCACACATCTCCCAGAATACACCCTACAATTATACAATAGGAGAGCTGGATAATGAGATGCTTGGTTCAAGGTGCCTACGGAAAAAAACTAAAATGTTTACGGCTAGAATAGCTTACTCATGGGCCTATTCGTTGACATGTGACACGGGTTAAGCTGCAATACCAGCAAGTATTCAGAAAAAAACATTCTCATCACTTTAAACATGTTGAACAGGAATGCGTCATTCAGAATTGCCCAAATCGTAGAGGGGTAGTGAGTAAAATAACCTCAGCAGAGAATGGAGCTTGTAATAATAACGCGGTTCAACGGTTACCATTTATACATGGAAGAAGATACCTTTGAATGGAGAAATATACTATTCAAACGCTTCACAATTAGAAACAGAAATCATACAAAAATATATTCTATGGACAACGGATTTCGTACTGTAGAATCGGATTCAAAGTAAACGCAGTGATAAATGACAAAGAAAAATAGAACTATAGAAAATAGGAATGTTGTTCAAAAATAACTGACAAAAAGCCATAGGTGAGAAAGATTATTGATAAGCTTTATTATTTTCTTTTTTATTATTCGCTTATTTATTATCAACGTCAAGAGCCATTGATAAAAGGGGACATGTTCATTGGCTGAGCAAAAACATCAAATTTAATAAAACAGTTTTGATACCGAATACGCAATTTGCAGGAATAGTGAATGTACCTAAGCTAAAAACTGACCATACATCACGCAATAATCCATAAAAGCAGGTCTATTTATGTACACTGTCGTTTATTGTTATGTAAATCATATTCTTCCGGCTATGAAGATATACTTTAAATGAATGCCTCTTCTCTCTTCTTGTATTCCCCTCTTTCTATATTTCAGTATCTAATATATATACATATCTCTCTCAAATGACATTGAAGGTGACGTGACTTTTGAATATCAGTGAAGAACGTCTATTCTCATTACAGATTTGGCCATTGTGTGTGCAATGTCTACAATAGTAGTTATGAGAATTCCAAACGGAATAATTGCATTACTGTAAAATATTGAAATACAAAGCTTATTTCATTGATTTATTTAAATTTCATTCGTATATTTGCCAATGCTGTCCAAACTAATTTTTTTCTCTTTTCCTTTATACTACAATTTTTAACTATTCTATTTTCCATTACACTATACAAGGAAAAATACTTCGAAGGATTCAGCTATTAATTTAATTTATTGTATTCAGTCATTTATATAAAGAAACGCAGAAATATTTCATTTATGGTTTTTTAAATCTTTGCCCTTTTTAAATTATTAATTTTTGGTAATAGTCTTTGTATTATTATAAACGGTGGACTGTGAGTTAGAATTTTATATTCTTTAGATGTTTAATACTTGTCAACTTGACCCATTGAAACAGTATGTGTGTATGAGAGTGAGTGTGCGTACACATGCACACACAAATACATACACAGATACGCGCGCTCACATACACTCACACACACATATACATACATACATACATACATACATACATACATACATACATACATACATACATACATATGGTTATGGTATATTCTGTTAAGAATGTAGCAGAGCACAGTATGAAGCTTGTCCACCTTCACATTTCACCCTGTGCTATCCAGAAGTAGTCTTTTATGTACTTCCAGGTTTGCATTTGGGCAGCTTTCGTGTGCGAATAGATAATTGAAAAAAATTGGAGTCAACAAGAAGTACGTTTGGATATTTATTTTTCAATCACTGCAATTGCTTCTACACAACGTAGTTCTCCAGGGGTGCAGGTACTTGATTTTTTCTACATTATGAGACCTAGTTGTGTTTCCTCAGGCGATATGTAAATATTGTCTCAGTAAGTTCAAATTTTCGGCTCCAAGAACATCCTCTCAGTCTGTTGTGTTTTGAATTTAGTAGTAATCACTGAGTTTATCAAGGCGTGTTGTTGCTGAAGGGCCAAGTCGATGAGCTTGCAACTCGGAAATTGGAGAGGCAAAGTTATGTGTGGCAGTAACGTGAGCTACTGCAATGATGGTTCTTGGTTTGAGCCAGACCTCCATAGTTAGGAACTTGGACGAGGTGAATTGATTGAGGAGTTATATTTTAATGTTCGAGATAATTCTACCGAAGATAAAGTAATACCTTCAGTCGGGCTAATTCGAATCTTTTCACACTCACTCAATGTGTGTGTATGCCGACATATGGAGCTTGCTGAACAACTGTTGTCGCATGTAGAATGTATCCGAATTTATTGTAAGAACGGTTTTGCCACATTCATTAGTCTCTGAAAAATATGAAATTTTCTTGTTTTCTTGTTCACAAGTACTAAGGACACACAACTTGTTCCTCGAGAAAACCTTTATTAATTTAGTGTGGAAAGTGGCGGTGCAGAAGGAGATGGTACTCTGTGGTAAATTTCCTGACAAGTAAATGGGTTATTTTCACCCGGGATGAATAGTGATATGCTCAATATGCACTTCAAAGCCAACAAAAAACAGCTGAGAGAGGAATTTTTCCCTCGTTATTCAGGTGTTGAGAATGGAAGGATAGCCTGCATAAAGATGTCTATTCTCAGTATGAGCATTTAGGCCGGAGAACACAATAGTCAGAAGGCACCATTCAATGCTAGTCAGGATAACATTAGGTTTCTGAGTCTCTGTTTATAGTGGGCGTTGTTTTAATTGTTTCTAGTCTTAATTAGCAGTATATCCTTTGTAATAAATATGTATTATGTGAGTTGTATTATTATGTTATGTGATGATTGCATTTCGTATGCGTTGCGTGTTGTATTCTGTGTTGCAGTGAAGGGTAATGGTTATGTAGATAATAGTCAATGTGGTTTGTGGCGGGAGGGACGAGAGTCCTGTAAGTCAGTGTTGTGCAAATTTCTTATAGTCTTGGGTGTCACTTCTTTTTAAGCTTGATGATTTTTTACAGTTTTTGTTGTATGATCTCGAATATTTTTCTTCTCGCCCTATTGCTGGAATAAACATTGATTCTATGAAATTTCATTTGATCTTTTGACAGGTTGTTTTGTTCTATTCAATTTCTAGAAACGTTTCACACTAAGGCTGCTTCGTGTTGATACCGGTTGAATTACTGACAACTCGACTATATAACAAGTTGTACCGGATTCAAACATACTAGTACTAACCTAAAGTTTTTTCAACAGTTGAATTTATGAGTGACCTTACATAAAGTTTAAGGTGTGGAGATATAAGGCCGGAATGAGCTCACCAGCACAGAACCACTGGTATTCCAGTATTATACTCCTTTTGTTTTATATGAGTACCATGCTGACATATCAGTGCTGTCGTATTGATGCACTCATTCGGATCCTTATCGCTAACATATGGCATTATACATACATGCATACATATACATGTATATGTGTATGTGTTTGCGTACATATGTGTACGTGTGTATACACAGAAGGAGGGAGAGAGAGAAAGAGAGAGAGAGAGCGACATTCAGTTCTATATAAACCTTCAACACGAAGCATCTTTTCGTTTGTTGAGCACGTTCAACAGCTTTGCCTGTCTGAATGTCTCCCTTGTTTGCTGTTCTCAAACGACTATCCCTTTGTTTTCACAGATGATTTGATGGTGTTCTCAGTCTCTTTGTAATTATTGATTCGCCTGCAATTCTATCGCAATTGCTCTGCTAATTAACACCGTCTATTATGTAGCTTTTACAATTGGCCTTGTCTTCCTATATTGTTTGCCGTCTCCGCAGTAACACATCTCGAGGTTTCTAACTTCTTCCTTTCCAATTTAATCCTTCTTTCGTCGCTCTGTTGGATAGCATTCAATTGCCGTGGTTTACATGGTAACTCAAGCCAATTCCTGTTTAAAACCCTTTGGAGCTGCGAATGTATAATTGCATTGTTTTACACATTTAATCACTGAAGCACGTTGATGTCTTCTTGAAATTAAATTTTCTCCCTGCTTATGACTATAACGAAATAAAACGCAAATGAGGAATATACTGCTATGCTAATTCAGCTTCATTCCTTATGATACCTGGCAGGTGTTCCTTCCATCTTTTTAAAACTGAGAGTATGTTTTAAAGAATAAAGGTGTTAAATATGGGGTAAAATGTAGATTACTTTAATAAATAAGCATCTATAAATGTATGCATCGAAAAAATAGGAATATTTTATATAATGCATTATCTTCAACGATCACTAGAAAAATCCATATATTGCTGGCAGTGAGATTTGACTGTATGCGGCTACCGGACGTCTCTCCCTGAAGAGGCAGGGCACGTCGAAATCCCGTGATCTGGCATCTCCGGCGCCCATAACGAATGATTTTCGTCTGCCAGCGACATATATGTGTATACTTTTACACACGATCACTTATAAGCAATGCATGGTTTTATAAGTTAGGCATTTACAGATATCCAAGACCACATCTTCCTAGTATCGGTGTTTTAACAATACATCCACATCAAGTTGAGATATAAAGATTGCCTTTTTTTAATGATACTGCTTCTGTTGCTATTAATTTCTTTTTTTCAGTAACCCTGTTTGCTATTTGCGACATCACTGCTTGAACGATCACTAGAAAAATCCATATATTGCTGGCAGTGAGATTTGACTGTATGCGGCTACCGGACGTCTCTCCCTGAAGAGGCAGGGCACGTCGAAATCCCGT
>NC_068982.1:160618587-160619632 GCF_001194135.2 Octopus bimaculoides
TCTCCCTGAAGAGGCAGGGCACGTCGAAATCCCGTGATCTGGCATCTCCGGCGCCCATAACGAATGATTTTCGTCTGCCAGCGACATATATGTGTATACTTTTTGCACAACGAGTTCATATAAAAGGTTTTCTCAAGGTAAATGACGCAATGTTCGGCGCTCTTACAACACGTCCACGTTAAGTTGGATATAAAGATTTTTTGTATTAGTAGTACATGGTATACACCTCGCTTGGATATTTACAACTTCCGAGGTTCCGCTTGCTCTTTTTACCGAATCCTTAAGTTAAGGGGCGTAAATAAACTAACACCGTTTGTGAAGCGGTGGTAGTTGAAAAGCACAAAAACATACACACACGGAAACACACACACACGGAAACACACACACACGGAAACACACACACACACACACGGAAACACACACACACGCACAGATATATATAGTACGAACTTTCTTTCGTTTCTGTCAACCAAATCTATTTATAAGAGATTGGCCGACCCAAGGTTATAGTAGAAGACACTAGCCCATGTGGTTAGGAGGTAAATTTCTTATCTCACACCGATGCCTGTCACATATAACTGATTTTTGAAAGTTTAAGAGAGTACTTGTTGAAAGAGAACTTGAGGGAAAAAAAAGAAAAGAAAAAATTGTGTGTTTGTATGTTTGCGCGCGTGTGTGTGTGTATTTGTGTGTGCGTGTGTATGTACTGGTGGCACGTAAAAAGCACCTATTAAACACTTGGAGTGGTTGGCGTTAGCAAGGGCATCCAACCGTAGAAACTATGCCAATTCAGACTGGAACTTGGTGTAGCATTTCAGCCAACCAGTTTCAATCAAACCGTCTAAACCGTGCCAGCAAGGAAAGCAAACGTTAAATTATGATGGTGATAATGCTGTTGCGTGTGTGTGTGTGTGTTTGTGCGTGCATGCGTGTGTGTGTGTGTGTGTGTGTGTGTGTGTATGTGTGTGTGTGTGTATGTGTGTGTGTGTGTACATACTGCTGTTAACACCAGCAATAGACAAAGAATATTTTCGACCTGGCTTTC
>NC_068982.1:160621061-160633633 GCF_001194135.2 Octopus bimaculoides
TGTGTGTTAGCTGCAATGTCACCTCCGGATCCAACACTAATACAGATTGCATTTCAGATTTTCTCCCACTGAATGAACCGACGGAGCTCAACCGCTCTAGCAGTAAACTGCAACCATGGAGCATTTAGGAAAACTTGCAAATGTCGGGTTTCTCAACCACGCCCTCTTGGAGGCGTCTGTCTACGTCAGAACGTAGTCTACACGTGCCGTGTTATAACACCGCACTCCCACCAGGCAAGAGTATATATCGGCGGCACCGTAGATTTCAAGCGCCGCTACCGTGCACACATGAATTCTTTTTCTAATGCAAATTCTATATTATCAATCTCTTTAGCAACTTATATACACGACATTAAATCTCAAAACATTCCATACACCCTATCCTAGTCCATAGTAAGCGAGGCCCTTCTATGCAATTCAAATATCAACAAGTCTGAGATATGTCTAAAAGAATCATTAACCATTCTTCGCCTTCATAACTCCTCATTACTTAATAGATTTTCTGGTGTAATTTATTCTTGTAAACATAGGTACGAGTCATCTTTCACGCACTTTGCTAAATCTATGTAATCCCATAACATAAGTATCCATACCCAAAATAACCTTAAACTAAGACAAAGTCAGCCTAGCAACCTACTACTTAAAAAATACTAACCTCTCATTCTTTCTCATACACTAATTACCAAATTCTTCTAATCTACTACTTCTCCCTTTCCTTTTAGCTTCCCCACTCTCCCCAACTTGAAAGGTGCTTAACACTACTCAACCCCTTTGAAAACTCACCAGTTTACCTCTACCCCTCCCTATACATATCCCTCTATTCAATTTAATACACCTCTTCATACCATAACACACCCCGCCAATACCAACCCAATTTCTTTGCTCCACCAACATCTAATATTTTGACCACTTACTCAACCCCATTCTATCCCCACCCCTGTCTTCTTTCATACCTCTCTACATGCCTTACTAATCTCCCTCAGACACTGAACCAATCAACTTATTTCCCTCGAATAATGACCATCCCCATTTTCACAATTTCAACCTTTAACTCTGTAGTCTTCATACAAACTAACACAAAGGCTGTCATTCACATACTACCTAAACCACCCTTCTTCCACCTTCCACCTTCCACTTCTACCAATATGATTCTCTACTAGCCTCATTAACAAACCCTAACCCTGAAATTTATTTTCTCCTCTCACTACTCTCTATCTAAATATCTCCCAACTCTTCCTAAAACACTTAATTCTCCACAAAATCATACCATTTTTAATTTCCCTTCTGTCAACACCTCAGAGGTAAAACTTCTTTCCTGAAGACGGAGCCTGGTATTATTATCCGATGATGAAATCAATTTACAATCATTATTTTGGATCACCAAGCCCCCAAGGAACAGCTGTTAGACTCGTAAAACTTTTATTCAACCCCTTTAATTCCTGATATCATTTGTATTCTGTAATAATTACATTTTTATATGTAAACACATGTCATTTTTTGTTTTAAATTTATCTAATATTTATTGTATATTGACTTGCCAAACTTGCTTATCCTCACATTTACTCATATATATGTATGCATGTATGTATGTATGTATGTATGTATGTATGTATGTATGTATGTATGTATGTATGTATGTTTGTATATATATATGTATGTGCGTTTGTCTGTGTCTTTATGTGTACATGCTTATATAATTGATTTCAAATTTTGGTACAAGGCCAGCAATTTTGAGGGAGGTGATAAGTCGATTAGATCGTCACCAGTGTTCAACTGGTATTCATTTCTTATCTACGCCGAAAATATGAAAGGCAAAGTCAGCCTCAGTGGAATTTAAACTCAGAAAGTGAAGACGGACGAAATGCCGCTAGGTATTTTGCCCGATGTGCTAACGATTCTGCCTTACGTGCATATATTATTGTAGATATCTATTGCAACATAACCAGTTCTTGAAAGTGTAAATTTAAGACTATTTACCACATCTGAGACTAATCTAGTCTACTCCAGAGTTTGTTCTATCTTTGGTTGTCAATAGCTACATCAGTTCTTTGTGTGGGTGGGTGTATAGGCGCAACTGGATAAGTTTGATGTCAGGTTCCTGTTATTAAACTTGAGTGGATTTATACGCACACCAACGAATACAATCAAACGGGCGTTAGCATAATTGATGCAGTTAACCAATAAATGTTAATTAATTAAATCTACCTTGTGAGACGTATTAGTCGTTATTTAAACAATCATGGTAAAAACGGACAGAATCTAAATTCATTAAGATTAATACGATATGGAATCAAGGAGAAATGTAGAACTTTTGCACTTCGGTAACAATTCCAGACACAGTTTGGTGTTATTGAAATCAAGTGAAGCAAAAACTAAACTTTAGAGCAATAACTTTAATACCTGATGACTGGTGGTCAAACTTTTGGAACGTAGCGTAGTTGCAAGTATTTGAAAAAATTTCAACTCTAAAGAGATGAGATTAATTGCCTGAAAATTCATAATTATATACCCATTTTTTTACTTCTGATTTTTAATCAATTTTCTCGATAAATTGACAAATGTAGTCATGGTGAAAAGTCACAGATATGAGTCATGTATGCATATTCATTAGTTACAAGTAATATTAAGCTGAAACATTTCTCATGATCTTGAAATAATTATGTTCCACTATTTGCAGAAGGAAACACAGCGGCTGATGAAGAGATTATTCTTAGATAATGTTTTCATTATTAATGAATGCCAGAAACGCTATTCACTTAAACAATTATCTAGAAAATCGGTAATAAATTTTGGTTAAGAATCTTGAATTTAGCCCATGCAAATATAGTTTACTATTCGTTGCTTGGGCTGAATTTCGAAGTAAATTGTTAATCGTTAGCGTTAATGCACTTAAAGTTAACACAAAGTAATTATGTGGAGGAATAATATCAAAAGATTAACAGTACTTTAATTATTTCTTCCAGTATGAGAGACATCTAAGGACATGTTTTGGAACTTATGACCATATCGGTGAAATGTAGTCTCGAACGTACATAGCAAAGTAGTGAAGAGTGAACTATTAAGTGATGTACAATAATTGATGCAATAAAATTATTTAGAAAACAAATCATTTAGCATTCACAGTATATTTGCAATCTAGTGGGTCGCATTAAACGCTTTGCGAAGAGAAAAAAGGACCCAATAACTAACGAATGGCCCTAGTCGTGAATCAAGAAGGCTACACATACTTTTACTCCCAACCACATGGTTCCCGGTTCAGTTGCACTGTTTGACATCTTCAGCTTCGGTCTGACCTAAGCCTTCGGTGTGGATTCAGTAGAGAGAAACTAAATGAAGCCCGTCGTGTGTGTGTGTGCGCGCGCGCGTGTATGTGCATGTGTGTGCGTGCGTGTGCTGGCGCATTGTCATGGTGAAAAGGACCCCTTGCGTCAGTCTTCCTGGGTGTTAGGTCTTGATAGCCTGTCATAGTTGGTATAATATTGTCCATTGATGGTATAGCCTATGTCAAGATAGTCAATAAGCACAACGCCTTTCGCATCCCACCAAAATTTGACGCTATGAACTGATCTTGGCTTTCTTTGGACTCCAAAATCAGATGAAGAGGGATATACCACTGCATGGATTGCCTTTTTGTCACTGGCTGAAATTGATGAACCCAACGCTCATCCTGACGTGGGAAATGTTCAACGAATTCAGCTGGACCTGCCTCGAACAATGTCAGGTGTTCCCGTAATGTGATCAGCCTGGTTCAATTTGGATTAAGTGAGTGAAGACGTGGCATTCAGCAAGCAGAAACCTTCGTCATTACAAGTTCATTGAGCAGAATATTCTCAACTCTCTCATGGGTTATGCTAATAGGCTATTTGATTTTATAGTCAATTTCCTGTCAATTATCATCATGTGAAAAACACGATCAATATCTTCCTCGGTAGTAGCAGTAGCATAAAGTCCAGACCGTGCACTATTTTCAAGACTCACCCTTCCCCTCCTCAATTCAGCCGACCACTTTTGCACAGTTGATAAAGCTGGAGCGTCATTCTTTAATGTAGCAAGCATGGTAGCATGAATGACCTTGAGGGCTAAATCTTTGTTTTTTTCTCTACGGGTACTTGTTATCACAACGATACCAAATTTTGTCGATTTTCAAGAGATGTCGCCACTAGTTACCTTTGAATTCTTTAATGTCAGTCTACCTGGAATAAAACAATAGTTTTAATAAGAAGTGATGAAATTAATACATGCAAGATTTCATAGCTCAAGCATCCCTTTTTCATAGTCACCCAGAACCTTTTCGGCCTATCTGCATATTTAGCAACAACATAAGATTTCAGCATTAAGAATTTATCTAAGCTGCACTGTACACAACACTCTCATACGATTCCCTCGTCAATTCTTCCATCCGTCTCTCCCTTTATTCCTCACACGCTCCCCTCTTAACACCTCTCAAAATTGTGTCTCTCTCTGCTCCTACATTCCCCCTTCTCCTTGCTTTCGTCTTCATTCTCATTCTTCCCACTCTAAATCATATTTCTTCCACATCCGACCCTCGTATTCGACTACCCAAATATATGTATTTACACCAAGACTGCAACGCAAAGACATGTCGTAAATTTCATATCAATTCAGTTTCTTTCTCAACTAAGATCTATTTTATTTTTTACATATGAACCACTACTATATTTTCTCAGTTATTCCAGTATTTATTTTCAATCCTTGATTGTTACACCGTTATTTATCTATATGTTCCTAATACTTGTTCCACGTTCCTAAATTTATATATTGTTATATTTGCCGCTGCCTGTCCAACCCAATTTTTTTTCCTTGTGCTATGTGTGTGTGTGTATAAATGCATAAGCATTTGCATATGAAAGTATATATGTGTGTATGTATATAAATATATATACACTCACCTATATATGTATATATATATATATAGATAGATAGATACATACATACATACATGCATACATACATACATACATACATACATACATACATACATACATACCAGTGAAATGTAGACTATATTCATCACAAGTAAATGTTTGCACATACTGTTTAACCAAATGTCATTATTTAGAGGAAGTATGCTAATTTCTTAGCGTACAGCACGGTGGTGCTCCAGCATGACTGTAGCTGCACGTTAAACGAATGAAAGAATATAACGGTAGTGCCCCAGCATGACCGCAGCTTTAAAGCTGAAACAATTTAAAGAATATATATATATATATATATTATACATACACACATACACACACACAGACATGAATGTGTGTGTTCGTTTAAAGCAAATTCTTTATAGTCGAGACTTGAAACATAAACAACATCTGCGAAATATTATAGATGTAAATATACTTTGTTACTCACTTCGCCTCTAAAACCGTTGCAACATATTGTCCTCACATACTTATAAGTTTATTGACTAATCACCACTTGACGAACACCCCTCAGTCTCATATATATGTGTGCTCGTGTGCGTTTGATGTGTGTTTGTACTGTTTGTATGTGTGTGTCTGTGACTGTATGCGTGCTTTTGTCTGCATCTATATTTGTGGTTATGTTTATAGGTGTACATTTTTTCCTGTGCTATAAAGCAATAATTTCACGAATCAACAAACCCATATCATAAAATTAAATAGCAGATTGATATACGTAAGCGGTCAGTATGATTTATTAGGCCCCTTTAACTGGTTGCTCTTGGAAATGTGCAGTTCAATGCAAGAAACACGCGAAGATAAAGAAAAACAGAAGGCTTATGTTCATAGACATCTTCACAAAATATTCAGTGAGAATAAGCAGTTGTCACAAATCGTACATTCTCTGAAAAATTAATTAAGAAAGATGTGATTGATCCTTGATTAAATCGTCATTAGCTCGACCTTTGCCAGAATAAGGTAGTGGGAAAGGTTTGTAGTAACCATCTATAATCTCTGATGAAATAGTTGAAGGAAGAGTGTTGAGTTAATTCTAGATGTAACGCCAGACTGAATAGCAAATGAAAGGGAGAATCGTACATGGGATAGGTTTTATACAAGGTTTTATTTAATAGTAGCGCAGGCCGTTGTAATATGTATGGGATGACAGAAGTGTTCGGAATAGTACATCTTATAGTTAGTGATTAAAGTATCTTAGCCAGTGTAACGTTTAAAGTAAGCCGAAACGTATAATTTTGCATGCCTGTTTTTTAGCAATGCCGTGTAAAATATGTATTACTCGGGTATGTTTTCCACATTTCTTTCAGGTAATAATGTAAATATGAGGTCTTCATGATTAATTCTCTGGGGCTATGGTCTTTATTATTTTATAAATAATTCGAGGGTTATTTTTTTTCGCTCAAAATTGGCCGGGTTCTAAACATTGAGAACAACATTGATGGTTGTGCTGATGATTTAATACAAGATTATTGTCATGATATTTTTTTCAGATTATTATGCTGTCCTCATTCAGTTATAACTAATATGCATTAAGGATGAAGCAGCAGAAAACTAGTGAGTATTATTAAGCAAGAAATATTCAATTTAATTAAGTGCGTGAAGATAAAAATTAAATTGAATATCAACACCTGAAGGTATACATAATCCAACAAACTATATAAAAATAGAAAGAACATTAAAACTGATACAAGAATTATGCTTCTGCATCTATGTACATACTAATTGTCGAAATGATGAGATCTTTTTTTAACTTTTGGTATTAACAAGTTAAGAGATAAAATTATCAGGTAAATTATTTCATTTTAATCAATAAAGTTAGTCTAAGTAACATCAATATAAACTAATTTCGAATTCATATTGTTTCATTCAGCTCCCCAAACCGAACAGCATCCATTAACACCAATTTTATGAGCTGCATATATATATTTCATAAATTGTTCTAGATACAACACTGATTATTTTGAATAAAAGCTAACGAAACAAGTATGTATGTCTCACATAAGATAATTTATTGCTTTGATAAACAGTAATATTCTATAAACTTGCATAAGAACTACTATTAAATTATGCTACCCTTCTGTCGTTTGTTGTCGTTTTTGAAGTGTGTTACATTTCAAACATGAATATTAAACATATACAACAAAGTAGCACCGAATTAACTGCATTCATTATAACAAATACTACACAGAGTTTAGTTTGTTACAAAGCTATTGAATAAATATTAAAAAAACTATCTCAGCGGGTTCTGTTTTCTGTTAAGTTACGGAAGACACAATGTCTCTCAAATCTAATATCTACGGTTCCTGTTACTCACAGGTATACTATGATCATTAGCGTTTATACACTCACTTGGTTTTTTTTTTAAATGTGAAAGCAGAACTAAACAGTTCCGTTTGGAATTCCACACCGCAGGGTCTTGCTTGGAGAAATCTGGCAGGTACTAGCAGAAATGAATTAAAGCGAATTCAGTGCTTGGCTCAATATTTAAACCTAAACAATGTACAAAAACTTGATTGCAGTAGGTTAGAAGCTTCAAAGTGTAATGTCTTATATTCAATACTTTGAGATTTATATTTTGCAGAATTCTGCTCAAGATCAGGTGATTGTGTTGGTTAGACAAACATAGATAGCTAAATATTTTCATCAATATTTTGAATTCTACCAATTCATTTGAGTATTTAATTTTCTTCTATCTCTTTTCTCTGTTTAAATGTAGCTGTCAGCTCAATAAACCGCTTAGTGAGATACTATCAAGTTATTACTATATGACATAGTATGGAAGAATTTGCTTATGAATTTCCCGAAATAATTATATTATTTCCCCCCAAAAATAAATTGTTAGACATATTCGATATATTAATAAGTAAATTGTGAATAATAAATAAAGCTACACTTGCGATGAGTTTCAGTGAATTTATAAGTTGGCTAATAATCAACGTGTTTATTACTTTATATAAAGAAAGTAAATAGCTTAATAGCGAGAAACTGGTATCTCAAGAGAATTGAGCAACTAGACGTGGTAACACACGAAACGTAATGTTTTATTGATATGCTTCATTAATATGTTGCTTTTAGCTGTGTATATGAATTACACCCCCCACCCACCCCCCACACACACACAAACGCACCAAAGAATGAGTGTGTGTATTTGTGATAGTGAGTCATTCTTTTAGACGTCTCAGTAATTGAACTGCCAGCAGTTTTAATCGGTTTTATAGACTTTAGTAGATATTTCTCGCTGATACTTATTTTATCGACCTAGTAGTCATTGAATGACTCGGTCTTACATTTTTGGCAGACAGCGATGTAACACGTTACACAGATCTGCATTGGCATATATATATATATACATACACACACATATACATACATACATACATATATACATACATACATACATACATATATGTGTTGTGTGTGTGTGTTTGTACATACATGCATACACATGACGTACTTCTGTTCGTGTTTCTGCGTACCAAGTTTCTCTCAATATTGAAAGGTGGTATTCACAAACAAATGGAAGACATCGAGAGCAAGAGGCTGACAAACTTGATATACAACATTTTCGATTTAATGGAGAGTAGAAAAGGGGTTTTTATGATGCCAAACAAGACGAGGCAAAATGTTGTTATCGAAAGCGAAAATTATGTAAATACAGTCGATAAAAAGAAGAGAATTAGAGAAAATGAAGGGGAATAAGAAGTATATGTAGGAGATAAAATAGTGTAGATACTGAAAGCATCCAAAGTGTTGAACGAAAATGGATGTAATAATCAACATGGAGCCCTACCACGGCAAAACTCACCAGAAGGATGCTGACTGTGATTCTAGATCTAGTAAAAGATGTAAAATGAGGACGAAAGTAAAGCTGATAAAAAGTAAATGGATCTCGTGGAATGGAGAAAAAAGATAAAGATAAAGACCAAAGCGACAACAGAAAGAAAGTATCTGTAAATGAAGCATCTAGTGAAGTGCAGCAAATAGAAGTAGCATAAGATATAAAAGAAAAGCTTTCAATACAGGATGCATAATGATGCAATTTCTAAGAAAACGCTGAATATAAGCAATGAGAATTTCATAGTAAGGGCTTACAAGCTTCCAACATCCAATAAAGTTATAGATTACAAACAAACACAAACACACGGACACACACGCACACAGATGCACATACATGCATTTAGTCAAACGTTTATCTATGTCAATTCCTTACCCAGCGTCTCTATGCGTATGTTTTCATATATCTTATTTTTCATCTTTTATTTATTTCAGTCAATAGCCTGCGGCAATGCTGGAGCAACGCCTTGAAGGATTTTAATCGAACGAATGGACCCCAGTAATTTTTTTCCCTTAAAGCTTGGCGCTTATTCTATCGGTGCCTTTGACCGAACCACTACGTTACGGAGACGGAAAATCTTCAATACTGGTTGTCAAGCGGTGATGGGGGACATATACATACACCAAGCCACACACGCGCGCGCACACACACACATACACTAACAAACACACACACACGCATACATGTGTGTGTGTGTGTGTGTGTGTGTGTGTGTCTCTTGGTCAGCCTTTAACCTCTTCCGCCGGTGTATGGAGTAGCGTGTTTTACGACACTCCATTGGAGGGAGTATTGGGTGTTTAATTTTTTCATTTGCCATATGTACTCCATGACGGAAGTCGAATGTATTAATTTTAATTTCTGAATGAGTTTAAGTGTGTGTAGTGTCAGGGGTTTTTTTAAGGTATTGGCCGTGGTCCCTGTGTATGTCTTTGTTGTTGTAGGGGTGATAATCAAACACCTGTAGAAGAAGCCTTTGACGAGACAATTTCTGTTCAAAGTGCAATTCAGCGGCATTTTTACAATTACAAGATTTTCTAACAGGGTTAGAATTGTTCGTTTCTGAAGAAGTATTAAAGACAAATGCCGGAAGAGTTAAGTCCGAGGGAATACTATGTTTGCCGTTGAGTATTTTATGTTGGTCTACAATTTTCTTAATACATACACATACATGCATATATACCCGCACACACACGCGCGCATATACATATACATATAAAGCCTCTTCTGCTAAGTTCAATTTAACAACTTTTAATGATTGTCCTAAAATTTATCTGATGATGATAACCAAATTATGTCTGAAAAGAAATTATGTCTTTTGAGACTCAAATTGAAAAGTTGTCGGGATCAGTGAAAACGAAATAGCTGCTTCTATCAAATTTCTTTGATAGAATTGCGACCTTCATGTCACGAGGTTTCACGTTTTTAAAGCTGAGTTTTTTAATGCTGCAAGTTGTTGAGAGTAGCTCGGTTACAAGATAATGTAACCGATGCTCAAATCGTCAGCATAAAATTTACAAAGCGCTTTCCGTTGTTTCGTCTCTGTTCACGGTTTCAATTCGATGATTTACAACTTATTCTGGTGGAGTGACTGTAAATGTTGATCTGTGGCAACTTATCTCCCTGGATATCAACTAGTCGTGCTCTGTTGATGTCTCTCTGAGTTCTATTTTTTCTTATATGAAATCCTAATTGCTGAGCCAAGTGGGATTCCTTTGTCTAATTTGAATCTTAGGATAGACTCTAACAACCGTTCTTCTTCTGTTTCAATGATATGGCTGAATGACAATTGAAGTCGGTGTTTTGAATTCACTTTCAAGGAGTTACCTCTTTCATTAGCTGCATGATAACTCACTTTCATCTCAGTGAAACACATCGTATATTGATGATACACCTCGACCATTGAACCTTGGAGTAAAGGTGAAATGTTTGCATGTAAATTTTGCTCTTATTAGCGTGTGGCCTTCGAAGTATTGCAAGCGGCTCTCTTTTTCTGATAACATTATATCACCGGCAATGCTGATGGTAACATCTAATACGCATATATTGTTTCTCAAAGCATTCACTGTATGACCCCAAGTCTTCAACGACTCGTTTTTAGCCCATAGTTTCACTATCCTATGTGATCAACTTGCATACTTGCAAGAGTTTGCTCTTAGTTGAAGCCTTTATGATGATCCACAATAGTTGTTTATGTTGGCTAAAATATAGAAGTAGCTTAAACATAAAATATGTATTCCTTCGACTACTACCAAAATGCTGCTCCCAAGTCTCTTGAAGGTACAGTATAGACAACATACAGAATTTGACGAAACTTTGCAATCATATTCATAAAGAATAACTCATACCAGCAGGAGTATCGATGAAGAAGAGTCCTCTTTTTTCCATTTTCTATAATCTTCAGGATGCAAAAATCAGACCTTCACTCCGTAATTCACCAATCGGGGTAGATATAATGATTGTAATGGTTTCGCATCTTGCAACAACGCCGAAACCTTCACACACACAACACAAAAGAATTTTGTCTACTTTGATCTATGTGCTATAGGATGAGCAAAATTAGTTAAGGAGAAATACACCTCGAAGTTCTCAGTTTGGGCCCCCAATTGACTCTATTACAATACTTATAAACAATGTTGTTAAATGTGACGAAAGCGTTCTAGCTGAAATGAACAGTACTTCCGTTCAAAATAATACCTACAGTAAACTGCTTTATAT
Source organism: Octopus bimaculoides (assembly GCF_001194135.2). Lineage (NCBI taxonomy): Eukaryota > Metazoa > Mollusca > Cephalopoda > Octopoda > Octopodidae > Octopus > Octopus bimaculoides. Next base: position 160,632,546 of record NC_068982.1, read on the forward strand.
TTTCACACAGTATGCGTTTGGGCTGAAAAGTTTATATTTATTGAAACTTTGAAGGCAGATGAAACCGGAATATTTAAAATTTTGACAATTACTGATAAATAATGTCTGCTTTGAGTTTCCTTCGTATCAAGAAATGAAAGTTGATGTTTCAAAACATGAAAAAGCAAGAACTACTCTCAAAAATCAGATGTCCCGATATTGACACCGAAAATTCGAGCAGAAAAATGTTTCCTGCCTTAGCTTTCACTTAAAACGTATATAACATGTCTACAGAAGAACCGATTTAAAGCCTACTTCGGAGACATAAGCCATGTTTTGCTCGTAAAATGCCGTTAGACTGCAATTGTTTAAGCTGCTTATACGAGTTTGCGTTACGTTAAAAGTGTAGATAAGCCATTGCTATATTTTTACCATTTGTCCTCTACGTAAGTTTTCCTTGCATTTTTCATTATCACCTTGACAACTTCCTTTCATTATTTTCTGTTTCACTCTTTCAATGTGTTTCTTTATTTCTATCTTTCATTTTCTATCTTACGTAGTCACTCTTTCTATCTTTCTTTTCCCCCCTCAAATATTTGACACAAATATGGAAGAACAAATTAAATTTCAATTTTATTTAAAGAAGTGTAGTGGTTTACATTTAACAATAAATGTTACATAATCTGACAATTTTATTGCAGAAATTTTGTGTGGTTGTTACAGGTGCACGTTCAGTACTTTCTCAATGAGTGTATATGTGTGTACATGTGAGCGTGAGTGAGTGTGTGTATGCGTGTGTAAAGTGAGAGTATAAGAATGACGCACGCACAGAGATACATATCTTTGTGCATTTGCACAATAGGAAGTAAAACAATGTGTTATATTACCCATAGTGCCGAGAATAGTTGGTTTCTACACCGATTGACACGATTCTTTGCGTGATCAGTGATGAATCGTGAAACTTGGAGTAATAAATTCAGCTAAATAACATATAGTCACAATTTATTACTATACTGAGAACATATTTTTCTTTTGGAATTTCAAGCTTACAAGAATGCACACACACACACACACTCACGCACACACATATATATATATATATATATATA
>NC_068982.1:160634985-160635896 GCF_001194135.2 Octopus bimaculoides
TATATATATGTATATGTTGTTGTGTGTACATATATATATATACGTGTGTGCTCATGTATGTATATATATATATATATATATATATGTCTGTGTGTGTGTGTGTGTGTGTGTGTGTGTGTGTGTATGTGCTTATATATATATTCTTTATATACACAGACATGCGCACACACACTAACACACACATACACACACACATATATATATGTATAAATACGTATATACCAAAGACATGTGTATAGGAACATATATTTGCAAATAACTCTACTTACAAATAACTTTACGGATAAACTAATACGCACTCAATACCTTAGCAAATGTAATTTTATTGCATTTATTAGTTCAAAGAAATTTATGTCTCATGTTAATCAGATTTCAGGCACCAAGGTAATCCTCAGACGACCTCAAAGGCTATTCGTGTATATCAATCCACACACTCACACAGACATTCCTACACTTACACATGCACATACTCACGCACCCATACACACATACACACACACATTTGTAAATACGTGTATTTCTGTATATATCGAAGGAAGAGATGGAAAAAAATTAGTGTTCTTTCAAAGGGGAAAAGTAAAACTCAGTACAAAGTGGAGAGCGCATACAGTATTATATTTTTTACCTTCTACCTTTTAGTTGTTTAGGTCATTAGACTGTGGCCATGCTGGGGCACCACCTTGACGAATTTTTAGTCGAATGAACCGACCCTAGTTCTTATTTGTTTAATTACAGGTAATCTATATATAATTAATCCGCCCCCAAAACGAAGAAAAAGCACAAGAAAAAAACAACTCGAGAGCGTGGTACGTGCAAAGTATTAACAGACGCTCAGGGAAGAAAATAAAGTTTATATATATATACATATACCTGCATACGCACACACCTACATACACACACACAAATATAGT
>NC_068982.1:160635906-160637930 GCF_001194135.2 Octopus bimaculoides
ATATATGTATACATATACATATATATATACATATACCTGCATACGCACACACCTACATACACACACACAAATATAGTTCAAATTTACAGAAAACAAAAGACTCGCTAAGATTTGTTCCAGCTTAGCGAGAACTCTTGTTCTAATTTCTTTCTCTGCATTTAGTCCTTGAGTAAACATCAAGCATTTGAACATATCTGGCGTTAATTCGTCTAGCTTGAACTTTTCACAAGCCCTTTTAGCTCTACTAGCATATAGTCCTACTCGTTCTTTTCTAGGTTCAAACATTTCCAACGTGTATTGAACAACGATCTTTTCTCACTAAAGATTTACACAATATGTCTATTGTATCTTTAAAGTTTATGTCAGAAGGCTTCTTCGGGAGTACGTAATTGCTGTAACGCTCATGTTCCCCTGCTGTTAGTTGTCTTAAGATTACATGCGTTTTCATATCGTTGTCCCAATCCTTCCGTTCTATTTTGAAGATTTGTTCGTATCTCCTATAGTACGCCTCGAAGGTAACTCCTTCGTCTGGGTCATACTTAAACTCTGTTATCGAGTTCGCAACATAATTTGGGGAGAACACTTTTTCAACATTCCCTGACTACTTACTGCAGCCTGAATGGCAGCATTTGTTGCTGTAATAGTAATTGTTGTTGTTTGTGTTGTTGTTGCAGTTATACTGATGTTGTTGTTGCTTCTGCTGTTGTTCTTGCAGTTGTAGCAGTTACTTCTGCAGTTGGTTTTTTAGTTGCTATTGTTGCTGTTTTTGCAACTGGAGCAAACCGGCCAACACAGTTTCCATAATTTTTAATTTTTTCTGTAACATTCGCACAAAAAAAAAGTGAAATTCGTAACTCTTGGTGAGTTTGTTTATTCCTCGACGCCACTCTTGTAACCCTCGTCGCCACTGATGTAATGCTTAACGCCGGACTTTTATAGCACCCACTTCAGTATACCAGTATAGTTGTTAGACCAGTAAAGACATGACTATTTAAGAACGTCTACTTCGTACTCTCACCCATTTCTAACTGACGTCACCTTATTCATAATGACTAGCACATAGCACTCGTCACGTGGGAGGGGTATACCATTATTATTATTATCACCACAACTGTATTTATGTATGTATGTATTGATGTATGTATGTATTATGTATGTGTGTGTGTGTATATGTATGTATGTATGGATGTACTTGCAATTAATACATACATTCAATTATAGATATGTCTTTAAACTAAATGTGTTATTGACTAACTTTCCAGTTTCTTTAATTTGTTTCCACCTTCATGATATTATCAAAGATAACGTGTGAAATGCCGTTTGAAATTTGAAGAAATAGTTTAGTAGGTAACGAGCGAAGAAAGGATAAAAAGCAAACTAAGAAGATGAAAATAAAGGAAAGAAACGTTAAATTTAGAGGAATAGTAATGTTATTAAGATATATTTAGTCTTTTTTAAAAGCTAATTTTAAATTTTGTGGCCATCAGTTTAGACGAGGAATCTGAGACGTGAATTAATATTCTGCTCACCAAATAAGAACGCTGCATAAATATATAACTTATGGACGTGATGATTTTTGTTTGTATTTACTGTTACGACTAACAACACTACTACTAATAATAATAATGGCAATAGTTCAAAATTTTGGCACAAGACCAGCAATTTCGGTAGAAGGAGTAAGTCGATTGCATCGACCTTATTGTTCTGCTGATTCTCATTTAATCAACGTCAGAAGGTGAAACTTCAAAGGTAACCTTTACTGAATTTGAACTAAGATCATAAGAACGGGCGAAATGCCGCTAAGTATTTTTGCCCGGCGTGCTAACAATTATGGCAGCTCACCGCTTTACTACTAGTAATGGTGGTAATGATAACCATAATTATCATAATAGTCATTATCATTATTAATATTCTTCTTCTTCTTCTTCTTCTTCTTCTTCTTCTTCTTCTTCTTCTTCTTCTTCTTCTTCTTCTTCTTCTTCTTCTTCTTCTTCTTCTTCTTCTTCTTCTTCTTCTTCTTCTTC
>NC_068982.1:160638244-160642645 GCF_001194135.2 Octopus bimaculoides
GTGGTGGTGTTGGTGGTGGTGGTGGTGGTGATGGTGGTGCTGGTGGTGCTGGTGGTGCTGGTGGTGCTGGTGGTGGTGGTCGTGGTGGTGGTGGTGGTCGTCGTCGTCGTCGCCGTCGTATACTGGTGAGCTGGCAGATTCGTCAGAACACCGGGCATAATGCTTAGTTGCACATCGTCTCTCTTTGTATTCTGAGTCCAAATTCCACCGAGGTTGACTTTGTTTTTCATCCTTTCGGGGTTTATGAAGTAAAAAATAGTTGATCATTGGGATCAAGGTAATCAACTTACCCCTCCTCTAAACTTGTGCTGATGTTTGAAATCATTGTAATTATCATTGTTAAGACGACGTGCTGGCAGAATATTTACTGCACCGGGAAAATGCTTAGCGCATCTCATTCGTGTTTAGGTTCTGAGGTCAAATTCCCTCGATGTAGACTTTGCATTGGTTGCTACTGTTAGAAATAGAAATAAATACTTGCACCCGGCACAAAAATAAAAATTAAGAATCAAGATGGAGAGCAAAGATTGAACAAATGAAAAGTGAAAGCGATGTATGGGCAATACCTCAGAGACATAGAACGGAAAGACAAAATTAACACCTGGAGGTGGTTAAGGAATAGTAATCTAAAAGGATGCACTGAAGCATTGGTATACAACGCTCAAGAACAAGCTTTGAGAACTAATTACACCAAGTTCCAAATAGAAAAGTGTTGTGGGTTGCCTCTTTGGACCAAAAATAAGTTTCACATACTCTGAGTGAGTGTAGCATATTGGCTCAAAAGGGTTACAAAAGAAGACATGGTAACATAGTTAGGCGTCTTCATTAGAGATTGTGTGAGAAATAACAGGAGATTAGAATAGAGCACAACCCAGGAGGTGTCACCGAGAATAAGAAGCATGGGATCTTGCATGATTTTAAAATCCAGTGCAAGTCAGTGAGTGGTGTTGGGAGACCAGATATTTTTGTAATCGAAATGATGATGACGCAAACTAAGATCATAATCACTGGTTTCAGATTTTGGCACAAGGCCAAGAGGTTCGGGAGAGGGGTAAGACGTTTACATTGATCCCAGTGTTCAATTGGTTCTTTAATTTATTGACCCCGAAACGTTCAAAGGCAAATATGATTCATTTGAACTCAAAACATATAGTCCGAAGAAATACCGCTAAACATTTTTCCGGGTGAGATAATGATTCTGCCATCTCGCCGTCTTACCAAGGTCAGAGATATTGCCATACCCGGGGATGTACGAGTGGATGATAAGGACCTGGAAAAGAAGGAGTAGTACAAGCCAATAAAAGGTGAGATTGCACAAATGTGGGCAATGAAGTAAGTGTCAACCTAGTAGTTGTAGTGACATTGGGAGCATGAACAACCGAGTTTGAGAAATTTGTTGAAAACATTAGGATTGACATGAGGGTAAAATATGCTCAGAAAAAATTGCTTTACTTGGACAGCGAAGATTTTGAGATTGAAACCCTTGATTAGAGGTTGTTGTCAGCTCTTACATAATTAGCTAAGTGCTCCTAGAAGTGAAATGACGACGACGACAATAACGACAACAACAACAAAAATATCAACAATAAAATTACTAATATTACGTTAGATGTGGAAACCGAGATAAGGGAAATAAACCAAACAAAGAACACTAATACCATAGTAGATAAAGATACCTTGATGTTAAAATTACACCAATCACAAACACATACAGAGGAATCAATGACAAGACAGTGCAGAATGTATGCAAATGAAAGAAAAGATTAGTAAAGAATATTATAGGCGAATGAGATAATTCCTTAAAATGGTGTTAAATTGGAAAGTAATTCAATAGGTATCAACACTCTAACTCGCCTAGTAATAATTTAGTTTTAATACTCTCAACTGCTCATTAAATCTCCTATCTAGATTACATAAGAAATCAAAGAAAATATTAACTACATTTAAAAAACACCAGCAAAAATTTAATATTGAAAGACTATATTTATCACGTAATAAAGGTGGTAAGGGTTTTATACAACAAAGAAAAACGATTACAACGTATAAAGCATACAACTATAAAAATTTCTGGTACAGAATCATGAAGAAATAATGCAAATGTTTACAGCACATGAACAAAGCAACTCTTTAATATCTGTAAAGTAGACAGTAAAAACAAGGTGAGACATAAAGTTCTCTCACATTTGGAGGAGACACTGTGTGGACGTAAGTAGAAGTATAGAGGCGGGATAGGTTTCATTTGGAAGGCTAAGATTTTTCATTTCTGCATTCATCTTTAACTACTCAGAAACTTCTCTCTTTCTTTTTTAGGTTCTACCATTTTCATATTCATCATTAATTTCTCTAAACTTTGAGGAGAAACGTAGGGTGGCCGGCAATGTCACCAGATTGAAACCTTGTGACTTTTTCCTTTGCGGATACCAAATAGAAAAAAGTTTTCCGACACCGTCCTCGAACTTCTGAGGATTTGAAAGAAAGGATTCGTGAGGAAATCAACGCAATACCACCTGTGATGACACAGAGAGTCATAATAAACTTGTTCCTGCCTGGTGGTGTTCTGTTTTTATACTCATTCACAGCGGGGGAGATCTTTATGCTCCACCCTGTACAAAAAGAGGCTACAATAGCCGATGACAACATGGAGAAACAATGAGAGAAATCAAATCGTGAAATAGTTAATATCTACATTATCTGTATTATAATTGGGCCCCAAAATACTGTTTAAAACGGTAGCAAGAAGAGCCTCTAGAAAACGCTCACCAGGGTGGAACTGGACAAGTAGAAGTCACAAGTGAAGCATGGAACTCAAACCAGAGACGGAAAGTTTCTTGATATAGGCAGAGCGTTAAAGTCTCCTCCCAGAAACTATCACCAGAGTGCAAGGAAGCAGAATACAATAACTCCAGAATATGTGGAGATGTGGAAGAAGCACTTAACATTATCTCTGAGTGTCTTTTTTAACCCCAAAATATTTACATCTATAAGCATGACAGACTTGGAGCTTACATACGCTGATCTTATGCCAGAATTATGAAATGACAATTGAAAATAGGTGGTATAGACACAGACCAGAAAAGGTCTATGTTTGTATGACGGTAAAGTAACTATACTCTGAGATATAACCGTCTGGACACTCAAGTTTGACTGATTAGGTATTGTTATCTATGAGCAGCAGGAAAAGAAATGCCTTCGAATTGATATATTATCTCCAACAGATGATAATTTATCTCCAAATGAGATCGAAAAATTATCTAAATATTCAAATCCGTAAATAGAGACAACCTAGATGTGAGAACTGAAACTGAAACTATCCACTGGCATTTTGAGTATGATCAAATGAATATGCAGACAAATACATGGCCGTAACCTCAGGTCTTACAAATATGCATAACGTACAGAAGATAGAACTGTTACGCACCGTACACAAACTACCTACAGTAATTTGAATGCAGAAAAAGTAACAAAACCGAAACAAAACACAGCGCGTACACAAGACACAGATTTGCGCTTGGCAGTACAGTGAAAGCACGCAATGAAACTAATACAAATACCTGATAATGATAATTTAAAAGAATATATGACAATAATATTAAAATTGCATTTTCTAACAAGCAGGAAGAATAAAATACAATATATTCATAACAATAGAAACATGAAAAATAATTTTATTATAGTAGAATTATAATAGAATTATGGAAACTATGAATAATATAGAAACAGTGAATTGAAATGCTGCTTTTGTCCACTTTATTGTAAAGACATGTAATGGGAGAGGGAGAGAAGTAACAGAACGAGATTAATAATAGAAGCCTATGTGCAGGATGAAAAGACGAAATCGTGAGAGAAAACAGATTAAATAAAGACGTTATCATTGGCTTATACAACGAAATAATAGCGTACAATTTTGCAAGGGATACTTTGAATTGCCGATATACTCCCATAATATAATGGTATTAAAACTAAAGGTAAGCCAAGAAGTAAATTTGCTTTTATAAGTGGAAAAAGGGTACAAAGGGGACATTATCAGCCATATAGATGTCTATTTAGTGATTTAGATTCCAACAGAGATGTGTACATATACATACTTACAGATTCTTATAAAATACATGCATAATTACATACGAACATACACAGAATCCTATGCTCGGACTGAGATATAATGCAAGACATCCGATCCCATAGCTAGCTATTTATTTCCGTTTCTTATACCACTGTCATTTCCATATCATTCACCATTCTTTCTATTATTTTGCTTTAAATACATCATTCCATTTCCCTTCCGCTGCTTGCTTGTTTTCAAACTTTATCTTCCACTCTTATGATAATTTCCTCTTCACTCAATTTCAGATGACACAAGCGATGGAAATGAATTGCAAATTATTCATTGAAAATCATATATAT
>NC_068982.1:160643309-160645337 GCF_001194135.2 Octopus bimaculoides
TATATATATACATATATCCTCTATATATATATATATATATATATGCACATATGCATATATGTGCACACATATACATACGCGCACAATGAATATATTATTTTGGTCTGTGTGTAATGCAATTATACATCTTTACATATATAAATTTACTTCTGTTGATATATTTTCTCAGATTCTCCGAGATAAATATACTACGTTGATTATCATACGCACATTACACTAAATGATTATGAATATATGGCTCTATACTTAATCTGAAAATAATTATTAATGCAATTAAATCAGTAGAATAGTTTCTGAAATATATCTTCGATGAACATAACCTATTTTGGTTAAAGTTTATTTCATCTGCACAATTTATTTGCATATATTATTTTCAGCTATCACAGGTAACGATCCGGAATTTAAATGCCATTAAAAAGTTATGACTTGTTTTAATTACTTGTAATAGATCTATAATTTGGTTAATTTTTCCATTGAAAGAATAAATATAAAATGATGAGTTGCGATTAAAGTGATAGAAGACATAAAATAAAAATATATTTTCTAAGTATGCTGAAATGTCATTCCAACAGAATTAATAAAATGTGGTGTGTATTAACACATTGTATAGGAAAATATAAACTATGGAATATAATCAGCGTTGCATAATTCTACTTTAGTATTTATATATTTATGAAACGGAAAGTACTCTGTGCACACCTACATAGCGAGTAATATTTATATGTGTTTAAACAGAATTATCTGTTTATAATTAAATGTTTCGTACATCTTATTAGTCTAATCATAAATATATAATGTGTGCGTGTGTGTATTTGTTATATGTGTGTATATATTTATACATACATACATATACACATATACGTTTATATATATATATAGAAGGTCGTTTGTTATAGGCGGTTTGTTACGGGCGGTCAGAGCATTGGTTCCGCACCTATATAGGCGACTCATCGGACCCAAATGACGAAGGCGCATAATCTCTCTACAAGTAAAGGGAGTAAAAAGGTTATGTGCCTCCGACTATTTGAACCCGTTCAGTCGCTATATAGGTGTGAAAGCAATGGTCACTCCCTGAACAGCCATAACAAGCAACCTTCTAAATAATACTGCTGTTTTAGATTGTGCTTTCGGATATATGACCTACTGAATTACACACGTTTGTGTGTGTGTGTGTGTGTGAGAGAGAGAGATAGAGAGAGAGAGAGAGAGACAGACAGACAGGCAGACAGGCAGACATACAGGCAGACATACAGGCAGACAGAGTTTAGATGGATATATTATCCGGTAACTCTCAGTTATGTTCCAAATTACCGCTAACCACATAGATTAGTATTTAACTTTTATGTCTACAAAGAGTTGCCACTCGAACTGTAAATTCCTCCGATAGGTAATTCCGTGTTCGCTTCACTGGATGCTAGTTTTATCTGGAGTGTATACTGCAGTAGTTATAACGGTAGACAATATGGAAACTCGTACATCCTCAAATTTAATTTCCTTGTATTTTACAATGTCATACAGCATATTTTTATGGTTATCATGACCTACATAAGTTTCCACTGCACAGAGTATGTGCAGTCGCATATGCAACAGGACGTAATTTTCTGTGAAGTTTCATTCAGGGCCTTTCAACCAGCTTTTCTCGGTGCAAACGGATTTCAGTTACGTGTTTATTGGCCAGGGTTCAGGAGAAAACGAGTGGAGGTTAGTTTTAATCTGAAATCCGATCTCCTCATTATATGATTGACCACGGCTTCACGCCAGCTGCTAGCTGAAGTCGTGATTTTATTTAATTGGGTCAAAGATTATTTTACTGTTTTGGTAGGTTTATTTGTGTATTGAAGTAGATGAGTTCTTGGGTTCTCAATAAGCTTTATTTGAAGTATAGTTCTTGTAATGCATTTTAATTTTGGGTGGTTCAGTTCCATGTTAAGTTCTTAGTTATTTAGAGATTTTCTGGGTAATGGACAGAAAAAGGAATATATACTAGATTAGTTACGAATAAGGGTACGGTACACAGTTGGGTATATA
>NC_068982.1:160645426-160653260 GCF_001194135.2 Octopus bimaculoides
ATATATATATATATATATATATATAGTTTTACTAATATTTAGTAGAAGCGACAGAGTGACTCCAGGTGCGAATTTTTCGTGCGTTGGCGCGCGCACGCACATACATTCACACACAATAACACACACACATGTATATTCTTGAATGATTTCCCAAAGTGTATATGTGAATATTTTTTGGGCGCGTGTGGTGGTCTTCGATCTTTCAGTTCATTGTACACTTATTATTGCATTTGTTGATGCAAGGATTGACGCCTTAGTCTGGTTGGTTAGCCTTACTAACAAACACTAACGTAGATGTCAATCTGGTTTGTTCAGAAACATGAACTCATTTTGTTAAAGGTGTGTTTGTCCATCTCTTTTAAGAGATTTTCTCTCTTGTAGCATTATTTGTATTGTTGACAGGTTTCACAATACAAGTATACATCAGTTTTCAAAATAAAACTACAAGACTCAATCCTCTTTTTTGTGTTCAACAAATGCTACTTGTTAGCGTAACTGTGTTTGTAAAATAATTTAGTTCTAGATACGTTCTGACTGGTGTAGCTTCATTCTCTACGAATAAGTGACGCTGAGATCTTTTCCCGCTATTTTATCGGAAAGTAAATCATTATTGAGTCCATTATTCCAATTGTTCTATAACTACAAGTAATAATGTTCGTTTAATTTCTTGATATTGATTATCTTGGCTCTTTTCCGGTGTTGCTGATATAATCGAGTCCAAGTCCGTTGTTTTTGACGTAAGTCTCTGCATGAAAAATTCACGACTAAGGCGAAGAATTCTATTACTGTGAATAAAGTGTTGTTTCAATGAATACGATCATGAAATAACAATGTTGATTCTTGTCGCGTTAATGTTAGAGATAGCACTTATCGCAAATTCAGTGTCAATTTTCCACAGCAATTAGTTGGCTACTCATGTTGAACATGTGTAAGTAGACATGTATGCATGTATATATGCATGTATGTATGTATTTATATACGTTATTATTTCTATTTATTAGAATATCCCTAGAAGGAAGGAGATTGATTCTAACAAAGAAACAAGTATTATCGGGGAATTTGTTATAACAACAATGACAAGTATTAAATGTTGAATTTTCGAGGTCTTTCAAATTCTCACTGTCCCACCTACAGATTGTGTTTATATAGTTCGAGTTAAATGCCTCTTTCTCTGCCTAAAAATCCTAACCCTTTACTGTTATCGTTTAAGCATGTACATAATCAAGTGTACAAATACCAATTGATATAAATAGGTATTTGTAATCAGAAGACGTGAGCTGTAGGTTTTGAATCAGTTATCCATAAATATACTCCTTCTCACAGATTTTGAAAGAGATTCACATCTTTAGGGAAGTTAACATCTACGACTATACATGATATCTTTACAGTCCGAGATAACTATACCAGCACTGTACGATTTGCACTTGGTAGAGGGTTTGTGAGGAATAACCAACAATATACTTATGTTGATATGTAAATGATCATCAGCAGATGTGTAGTTATATTTTTCTACTGATGGCATAGTGTACTGTTTTCGCAAAAATATTATGTTGTGATGGGAGGTAGTAACTAGCAGTTGCTGATATCCTCTATAGTATAGAGCCGCCATAATCGACATTTATTGTTACATCTTGGGAGTTTAACTGTTTTATCGTCTTCTGTGCATTGACAAAGCAATTCTGGGTTCGTATGTGAGGTCATCAAGAGAGAGTGCTTCTTGAGTTCACTGATAACCCACAGTATGCAATTCATTTCGTGTTTGATCATTTGGTTGATATGTATATTTTTGTTACCATTGTTTAAAGGATGCAATTCCACACGGCACTCAAAAGTTGTCTGCTTCCTTCCTTTTTTTTTTTTTTGAGGTAGAGACTATCTATATAACCTGAGGTTTGCCGTTGATGCTAGGCTTTTGCAAGTTTTAATATATAAAGTGGGGATTTATTCTATAGGCCAGTCAGGTATCTCAAATGCTGGTATCAGTACTTGTACTGCAATGCATGATGGGATATTGCCTTGTAACAGAAAAGCTCTGAATGTCTTATCATTTGAGAGTGATATGATATTCTTTGATTGCTTTATCAATTATGAACGTTATAATATTTATGTATGTATCTAAGTATGCATGCAAGACGGAATGACCAACTGATATATACACATGGACATACACACATACATGCCATGCATATATCTATGCATACATACTCATATAAGCGCAGAAATGGCAGCGAACACTCCCCCAAATTACACTCAACCATTCTACAAACAAAAGGCACGTTTAATAATATATTTCTAGATACACTCACTCTGCATGAAACACCAATCATAGTGGAATAAAAGTATGATAAGATTCCTAGGCATGCACATAACATCTGTTCTTATATCTAGTACTACATTTTCAATGTGTCTTCATTTTTAGAGCTTTATAAATTCTGCTATATCTAATGGTCAAACAACTCAATTGTAGTCCCGAATTTACTTAGGTAGAGTTAAAACGTATGACTTGAATTTGAATTTGCAGAGTGCAAAATATAGTTCATACAGTCTATAGTCTAAATGGTGCCGTAATAGGAAATATCAGAAAATTCAGTTAACTCTCCTACTCAGTATCGCCGGCCTCAGCAACAATTCATAAGAATCACGTATGTTTATTGATAATGATTGAAAGTATAGGATTTTCTTTCATTGATTGAAATTTGGGCTCATTCAATTCCTGAATATTGCACTGTTTTAATCTAGCTGCCATATCTCCACTCCTCTAGTCCTTTAGCTGACACATTTGACAAAGCCTATAACTCAATAGCATTTGACAAGCATGCTTAAATCATTGAATTAGACCATATATATATATATATATATATATATATATGTATGTATGTATATACATACATACACGCACACACGCACACACACACGCACATACACACACGCATATATATAACTTCATCTGGATATTTGTATTTATACAGTTTTTTAAATTTTATATTAATAACGAAAGTGTAAGGAGAGTAACACTAGGATAGTTACCCATATTGATGAGCATCATATCGAGATATGGACGAACGTCATAGCGTTCATTAACTTGACTTCGCCATGAGTGTTTTCTTTCTTATATTCTTGTTGGTGAACTTGACAATTTAACTCATCACAAAATCAAATATACGCTATTCAGTATACATTGCTATTCGATCAATTTTTTCTTCTTTAAATGATCGTTTCATTGCCTTTATTCAAAATAAATTGAATGGGGCAAGATTTTTGATTGATTGAAAAATAATTCAATAAAATATAGACTACCTAGGATGTGGCACCAATTCTTCTTCTTTGTCCTCACCAGAATATTACAGTAACTTATCACCAGATTTTGTTCATCCTTTGGATACGTTAACCTACTTGGTAGTCTTTGGTTAGAGCTCAGCTGTTTTCGGTACTAAACTGCACAGTCTCTAACCTTTAGAATGTAACATGAGCGAATGTTTAGAATAATTCATGGTATACTTCAAAAGCAACAGATTTTGCATTAATATTCCAGTTTTCTAATTCCATTTGTAATATCATTGCAAGTGTTCATATATGTGTATTCTAGGTATTTTGTGAGCCGTTGCCCTATATATGTGCGAATAGTTTTAATAAACAGATTGATTAAAAACACAAAAGCAACACGTATAAATGCGTATAACACATGAATACAAACACATAAGCCAAATACACACAGACTACACAGTTATACACAAACATACATGCACGCATCCTTACACTAACTCTTACTTTGTATTTCTCTCTCCTCTCTAATAGATGTTTTCGGCTGATAAAAAAATCTATATCATTACATACAGTCACCTGATTCTTTTGAGTTATAGTTGTGTATCAGATATTAATAACAGAATTATATATGCGTGTATGTTTTGCTACTATGTATACATATAAATAGATAGGAAGGTAGATAGATAGATAGATAGATAGATAGATAGATAGATAGATAGATAGATAGATACATACATACATACATACATACATACATACATACATACATACATACATACATTGATAAATAGATAGATAAGTATGTATGTATGTTCACCACGTTTGCATATTTTTTTTTATTATTTTCATAATAGGATATTTCAAAAGTCAGGATCTGAATTTCCTACCCATTACAAAAAAAAGTATGATCATGTTTTCCATCTATTTATTCTAGCGAATGATTTTAAATGTAGCCCAAGAGAGCGTTCTGCATATTAAGAAACCATATGGTCAGATCTCACATAAAATAACGCGTTGAAAAATCATCGATTAAATGAGATTATTCATGCAGTTAGTTGTAAAAAAAAGAAACACACATATTAGTATTTCAATTCTAAAAATAACATGCAAAAAGATAAATCCTCCCTCCAATACTATGCCTACACCATGTTATTGTTATTCATCATAATAAATACTATGTCGTCTCTGTTTCTATATACATTGGTTAGAGTATCTTACAAGTGAGAAGAATAGGTTTAGATAAGGAAGTCTAATAACATCGGAACATGTTTATTGGTGTCGTCTGATGCTTACAAAGCTAAGATCTTGTCTCATTTGCATCGTCTTTATTATCCAAATTTCATTTAGTTGGTTTTATAATACAGTTCGAGCTTGCTTACTGTTTTCAAATTTTAGGAAATCTTATTGGAGTTTTTAGACTACGACCGGCATTAAAAACCTCTGTTAATCAAAGTCATTTTAATCACTATAAGATGTGCGTGAGACACCAAGGCGTATTTTGGCATGCAGGAAGAAACACCCGAAGTTAATTCCACAGTTATATTCCTTAAATAACTGTCTGTTTATGTATGCGTGTATGTGTGCGCATGTGTGCCTGTGTGTATATAGAGATGTTAGAATAGCATCTAAATAACGTAACAGTATGTCTTTTCTACTCCTCTGACGAGATTTTGCTCAAAATATGTTTTAATGATTTGAATTTATTTTTGTGGGCAAAATCGAAACAGCTGTAAGAAAACTTGTTGAATTTTTGCAGCTAATGAATTACATTAATGTTGCATCTCCATTTTCTGAATTTTAATTTGTATATATATATATATATATATATATATATATATATATATATATATATATATATATATATATATATATACGTGTGTGTGTGTGTGTGTGTGTAAGCAGGCGTGGCTGTGTGGTAAGAAGCTTCCTTCCCAATGACATGCTTCTGGGTTTAGTACCACTGCGTCGCACCTTGGGCTACTGTATTGCACTATAGCCTCGGGCCGACCAAAGCCTTGTGAGAGTATCTGGTCGACGGAAAGTGAAAGAACCTCGTTGTGTATATATATACATTTATATTTGTGTGCGTATGTGTGTGTTTGTTCGCCTCCCCCTCCCATTATCCCATTATCGATCGACAACAGATGTTGGGGTGTTCACGTCCTCGAAATCTAGCGGTGTGGCAAAGGAGAACGATAGAATAAGTACTAGGCTTACAAAGAATAAGACTTGGGGTCGATTTGTTCGACTAAAGGCGGTGTTCCAGCATGGCCACAGTCAAATGACTATAACAATTAAAAGAATAAAAGAACAAAAGATTATATATATATATATACATACATACATGCATATATATATATATATATATATATATATATATACATACATATATATATACATACATATATATATGAATATATATATATATATATATCTGTAAATAATATATGAGAATTATTCGGTAGCCATGATAAAACTCCGAGTTTCGGATGTCGGGGCAGAAACCTACGCCACCATCTCTTAAGTATTCTGGCCATCGAAAAGAATGCTATGAAAATGACCGTTCAACAAAGGGAAATTACTGTGTGATTGACCGTTAAGACAAAACAGCTATTAAAACGACCGCTAAGTGAGGGGAGGGAGTAAATTTAAGGGAGTAAAAATGTCCATAGTATTCACGTAAACGCACCAGTCCATACATACGCATGCACGCCCGCACGCTCACGTACATGCGCTTATATGTATATCTTCATCCAACCTTACTTGAAACACATACATGCTTACCCACACATTCGCCAAAATATATATACATACCAGCATACACGCTCGCACACACACACACATGCACGCAACACGATTGCACACATACACACGTACGCAAAAAAGGTTCATACACACATACACAAGAAAAAACAGGGCTAAAGGCAAAATACAGAAAAATGCGTAAAAAAGTGTAAAAAAGCAATGCGGGTAAAACACGTCTATATACGCACATTCTCGCATGCACGCACACACACACGTCTATATATGCACGTATCCGCATACACGCACACATCCACAAGCGCGCACAAAAGGTTCCATGTACACGTCTATATACGCACAGGAAAAATGCAGGGTGGAAGGTAGAACACAGAAAAAATATGCGTAAAAAAATATGAGCGATAAACCTATAAAACAATACCTCTAGAAATATGTAAAAGAATAAAAAAAATATATTAGAAATATAAGTAAAAAGTATAGAGAGATAAAAAGCTTGTACATAGACACAATATAGAAAGCAAGTCCTATCTATAATCTCGGGGGGACCAAAAACGTAACAAATATTTAGCCACATGTGGACATGATCCGAAAAGTTTAATTTTTTAATTTAGACATCTTCCAAATTAAATCCAAATCCAAATTAAAGGTTCGTTGGCCTTAAGCATTGCAACAATACGTTCTCCTTATATCAATCCAATAAATGTTAAGATTTACTTCTTCAGCATATTGTCATAACCTGTCTGCAACTTAATACGATGCAATGTTATTCAATGTGTCACATTGTGATTGTAGATGGGTGTAACCTAAATTAGATTGGAATAGTATGTATGTATGTATGTATGTATGTATGTATGTATGTATGTATGTATGTATGAATGGATGTATGAATGTATGTATGTATGTATGTATGTATAATAATAATAACAACAATAATAATAAAGGAAAGATTTAGTCGAGAATATCTCACAAGAACCAACTTAATTATGGAAAGTAGACTCAATTGAAAAGAAAAGATCAGGGAAATTAACTCATGGGCTATTTCCTTAATGCGACACAGCACAGGTGTTGTTAGGTGGACAAAGAACGAGCTTGAAGAAATGGACAGGAACACTAGAAAAGTGATGACAATTAACAAGGAACTACACCCCAAAAGCAAGAGGAGGTAAAGTAACTTAGCCATGTCATGGATCGACTATCGTAAGGCGTACGATATGATCCGACACTCTTGGTTAATGAAATGTATGAATCAATTTGGTATTGCATCGAATGTTGAGCGATTGCTTTGAAAAAGTATGGCGAATTGGAGGACGAGCCTGACATCATACGGAAGAAGGTTAGGGACAATAGAAATCAGGAGAGACATCTTCCAAGGGGACTGCCTTTCTCCACTGATCTTTGTACTGCGCTTGATACCACTAACACTGATTCTGAGGAAAGCAAAAGCTGGGTATGTATTCAAAAGCTGCCAACTAAAAGTCAACCATTTGTTATTCATGGATGACCTCAAACTTTATAGTATAGATGAAGCCCAAGTCAGTTCCCCCGTTGATACGGTGTATACTTTCAGTGCTGATATCAGAATGGAGTTCGGACTGAGAAAGTGTGGAGTGTTAGTGTTGAAGAGAAGCAAAATCAAATGTATGGATGGGCTATCGATACCGTCGGTGGAGCTTATAAAGCAGATAGAAGAGACGGGCTATAAGTACTTGGGGATTTGGGAAATTGATAAATTGATGGAGAAAGAAATGACAGAAAAATTTAAGGTGGAGTACTTGCACAGACTGAGACTGATCCTTAAGACGAAATTAAA
>NC_068982.1:160653270-160656713 GCF_001194135.2 Octopus bimaculoides
GGTGGAGTACTTGCACAGACTGAGACTGATCCTTAAGACGAAATTAAACGGACGGAATAAGATTGAAGCTATCAACACCTGGGCGGTTTCGCTACTTAGATATGGAGTAGGGGTAATTGCATTGACAGTAGACGAACTAAACAGCTTAAACAGAAAGACAAGGAAGTTGATAATTAGATATCGGACACTCCGCCCAAAAAGTGACACAGACAGACTGTATGTTCCAAGAAAAAGAGGGGGAAGAGGACTTATTTGATGCGAACACAGCATTAGAGCAGAAGAAAACAACATAGCATGGTATGTAAAAAATGCCACAGAACCGCTATTATTAGAAGTAAGAAGGTCAGTCCTGTGTAGGATGAAAGATTGCAAAGATAAAGCACTGTACAAGCAATTGAAAACAAAACGAACGTAACTGAAAATAGGTGAATAAAGAAAAGAATGCATGGACAATTTCATAGAGATGTTGAAGATAAGACAGACTGAGAATAAAGATAGCTGTGGATAACTAAAAGTGATTTTAAACCGGAAACAGAGGCTCTAATCTGTGCTGCCCAAGAGCAAGCACTAAGAACAAACTACATAAAATATAGTATAGACAACATATCAGAAAGTGGTAAGTACAGAATCTGTGGACAAAATGGTGAAACCGTATGGCATATTACCAGCCAATGTACGCCACTAGCAGAGAAGGAATAAAAGAGACGCCACGACAATATAGCAAGGCTTGTCCATTGGACACTTTGCAACAAGTATGGACTTGACTGAACAAAAGATTGGTACGACCACGAACCCGAAGACATCATCGAAAATGATAATGCAAAGATCCTGTGGGATTTTTTGATTCAGTGCGAACATGAGATAGAGAATAGGAAGTCTTCATTGTGAAAGAAAGCAAATTATGCTGGATCATAGATATAGCATGCCCAGCTAACAACAAGGTATGCGAAAAGGAAGAAAGAAAAGTCGTGAGATATGACAGGTTTTGAGATATGACAGGTTATGGGAGGTTAAGCAGTTGTGGTCGATGTAAAAGTTAGTAGTAGTACCAATAATTGTCGGAGCCCTGGTAACAGTGAGTAAAAATCTTGAGAAATACATGGAACAAATAGGGGCTGCAATAAGTGTGGAGCACTTGCAGAAAACAGCACTGCTTGGAACTACACGAGTACTCCGGAAGGTGCTCGAAAAATAAGAGATGCTACCTTAGTTCACTGGTAGTGAACAGCTGATATTGTAGTACATCTCCAGCGTTAGAAGCTCTGCAAAGTCAATAATAATAATAATAATAATAATAATAATAATAATAATAATAATAATAATGATGATGATGGTGACGACGATGATGATGATGATGATGATGATAATAATAATAATAATAATAATAAATGCTTTCTAATTGATGTATCAATACCAGCAGATGACAACGTTTCCCTAAAAGAAATGGAAAAACTTTCAAAATACAAACACCTGGAAATAGAGGTAACTCGAACGTGGAATCTAAAAACAGAAACAATTCCTATCATAGTAGGTGCCTTAGGTATAATAAAAAAATATTCAGACAAATACATAACAAAAGCACCAGGACTTACAAATATATATAACATACAGTTATACTAGGCACTGCACACATCCTACGCAAAACACTTTCAATACAGTAACCATAAGAGCATCACAGCAAACCACAGCACATACCCAAGGCGCACAGAGCTGCGCTCGGTAGTGAAGTGAAAGCACGTTATAAAAATAAAACTACTGAAGAATAATAAAAATAGTGCCATTGTTATCTCTATATCTTCAGGAGGAGTCACCTCAATCCTTTCTATATTAACCAAAATGAAGTAGATTGACAAATTTATTTTTTGAACCAGTTGAAAACACACAAGATTTCGAAATATCTTTCACTAGATAACAATGGCACTCTTCTTTTAATTTTGACTCTATATCTTCAGGAGGAGTCACCTCAATCCTTTCTATAATAATAATAATAATAATAATAATAATAATAATAATAATAATAATAATAACCTTTCTGCTATAGGTAGAAGGCCTGATATTTTGGGAAAGGATTTAAGTCGATTACATCGACCCAAGTACTCGACTGGTACTTTTTCATCGATCTCGAAAGGATGAAAGACGAAGTCGAACCCGGCGGTATTCGAACTCAGAGCGTAGTGACGGACGACATGCCGCTGAGCATTTCACCCGGCGTGCTAACGATACTGCTAGCTCGCACCTTAATAATCATTATCCTTTCTACTATAGGCACAAGGCCTGAAACTTTGGGGAAGGGGCCTTGCCGATTATATCGATTATAGTGCTCTGCTGGTACTTATTTTGTCAAACCCGATATGATGAAAGGCAAACTCGAACTCGGTGGAAATTGACAGACGAAATGCCGCTACGCATTTTGCCCGGCGTGTTAACGATTCTGCCAACTCGCTGCTTGAAGAAGAAGAAGAAGAAGAAGAAGAAGAAGAAGAAGAAGAAGAAGAAGAAGAAGAAGAAGAAGAAGAAGAAGAAGAAGAAGAAGAAGAAGAAGAAGAAGAAGAAGAAGAAGAAGAAGAAGAAGAAGAAGAAGAAGAAGAAGAAGAAGAAGAAGAAGAAGAAGAAGAAGAAGAAGAAGATCGTATCTCATATAATGCATGTAGATTGCTATAATAAATATCATAATAACACAATAATTACAAGGAAAATCGATTAGATTGCCGTCAATAATGAACAGCAACGTTCACTTTTCTGAAAGATATACGAAAAGAAAATGTTTCCCGAATATAACCGTGCAAGTCTGAATACAACAGCAGCGACTATCACACAGTTACAAATATCCGGAATAGTTACTACTTTAGTGGGTGTTTTCTATTCTCTGTCTCCATTTCTCTTGAAATTGCAACCCTTGTAAATCTCACTTAAGAACGTGACTAGAACGTAAGAAATTTGTCACAATAGTTTTTTTCTCACCTGATCTTGATATTGAAGTTTTAGTCCTACATACATACATACATGTGTATGCATTGAATACACACAAGCATACAAATATATGTATATCGTGTGTTGTATGTACATATATATATAATCACATATATATATAATCTTATATATATATATAACAACGTATATATATAATCATATATATATATGTGTGTGCTTGTATATGATATATATATATATATATATATATATATATATATTATACGTGCATGTATGTGTGTGGGTGTGTATATGTGTATAAAGAGAGGAGTGGTGATAGAGTGTGTGATTTACATGGTTTAAAAAAGATATGCGATGTAAAGTACACCAGAATAGCAGCTGGAAAAGAAGGAAGAGGAGGGGGAGAAATCGATAAGCAGACATTCGATAAAGTTCTTATCGTACAAGCTTTATCAATCTCATATAAACACACACACACATATACGCATACAATATACATATATATATATATA
>NC_068982.1:160656999-160659507 GCF_001194135.2 Octopus bimaculoides
ATATATATATAGGAATTAAATGGACACACAAGAACTAAGTACATCTTAGTCAAATTTAGAGTAGTTTAAATGAGAAAAAGAAGCAGGAGAAAAAAATCAAATACTTCTGGTTGAATCTTAATGTTTTGAATGAAACTACATCTTAAATGTAATCTTTAAAATGACGGTTACTTGCTTTTACATAGATGAGTAAGAAACTATTAAATGTAACGACCAAACAAATATTGGCAACTTAAATTCTACTAGCGAAATAAAAAGTATATAAGCAGGAATATTTAGAGCAATATGGCTTGTTTTATTTATGAATTTTTTCTGAAGTTTATCTCCAGTGAACATTTATTTTCTTCACATAATTTGCGGTATATAATGGACACACGAAAACACGTATGGATGCATACATTGAAGTAAATGTCAATAATCGCACGCAACCGCACACATCTGATCGTAGACATTCGCATGCATTCACACACACAAGCGTAAGAATGCGTGCATAAGTCTATTTTCATATCTATATATTTATATCTGCGTCTTTCTATATATTAGTGTGTGTGTGTGTGTGTGTGTGTGTGTGTGTGTGTGTGTGTGTGTGTATGTGTGTGTGTGTGTATGTGTGTGTGTGTGTGTGTGTGTGTGTGTGTGTGTGTGCATATATTTATATATATGTTTTATTTGAGAAGTTATGTTACACACATTTATATATTTTTTCCAACGTACGCTTCCCTGTTGTGGTTGTTTGGAACCAAAACGTGATGTCCCGAGTATAGTTGGATGCTTACCTCAACGGATCATCAGAGGAACACTTTATTGCTTTATGCTACAGGGATCATGTATGTAGGTAGATAGATAGATAGATAGATAGATAGATAGATAGATAGATAGATAGATAGATAGATAGATAGATAGGAGAACTTTTTCCTTACTTCCTGGTGTCTTGGAATTCCTGAAAATCTAAAAAAGACACAATTGTCTTCCTTGTGATTAGGTTTTTAAAAGAGATATATTAATATACGTGCAAAATATTTCCATCTTCTGTCTAATAATCTTACTTATGGCAACACTCGAACACAAAGTATATTTGATCTCAGAATAAAGCAATGACACCTGCATCAACTTCTTTCTTTTTGTTCCTTATATATTTTGTTTATGTATGTATATCCCATGATTCTGTGAGATAGAGATGTTTTTATAAGATCCAATGGTATCGACCATGCCTTATTTTTATTTTCTATTTTTGTAATTCGTGCACTAATTGCAATCATCCACACGCTAATTACAATCAACCAAATACTAATTGTAATCGACCCAATACTAATTGCAATCTGTAATTCTGGAGATTATTTTCTATCCCATTTATTCTTATCAAACTCCAATCTACAATAACAGTGTTCTCATGCAGGATAATATATCTACAACGAAAAAAAATATCGTACTGTAAGAGAAATGTCTATATCTATTACAGAGCAGTTGGCTGATTTATGGTGCATTATAAATTCAATATGTGAGAAACGCAAAAGCACGCGCTTTTCTTTGTCACAGAATTATTTACAGATACAGGTAAATTAGAATGAAGTACACTCTTGTATATGCGTTTTCATTCATATACATCGCAATATTATTTATACATGTATGTGTATAAATTATATGGATCCTGTTCAAAACGGGGGCACCAGTATTTTCTTAACGAAACACTTTGAAACTTGGGACACTGGTAGAATGTGTCATATAAAACATCTTTTTCTCTTAGTCTTCTTAACAAAAAAATGTACATCGCAAGTTATTTCATGTTAAAGTTGTCGTATTTCTGTAATTTCAACCAATGACTGACGTCCATTCAGCCGTAAAAATTAAGTGCTGAGTACGTAAACAAACGATTCTCGGCGGTGATGAAATTATTATTTCTTTGTCAAAAAATGGCTGAAGCATATTGGCAGTAGCTAATAAACCTTTCTATTATAGGCACAAGGCATGGTTTTTGAGGGAAGGAGCAAGTCAGAAGTAATGGAGATTAAATACGCTTTACACCGCTTAAAGTGCCAAAGGAGTAAGTGTAAACAGCTGAATACTTGTCAGTGATTGGTTGAAATTATCGAAATAAGACAATTTTTTTACATGAAATAAATCCGAATACAAAAATTTTTTTTCTGTTCTATAACACAAAATAGATAAGTATACGAAGTTTGAAAGTCTTTCGGTACCAAAAACACTACATAAGACATAAATGAAAACTGGTGCCCCCATTTTGAACAAGATTCAATTATATTATACTTGTATATGTGTGTATTTATATATATATAGAACATTCCTGAAAATGTATGTATGTATCTGTGAGTGTAGGCGTGTTTGTGTTTGTGTGTGTGTATAAGTATAAATGTATATAAAGTTAAAGAGATTGATAGAAAAATGTTGTCTCTAGACCAAATTCCTTCTTTCAACGCATGACTGAACTTGACCTTGGCTTGACCAATAGCGACTAAAGTCACACACACACACACACACACACACAAACAT
>NC_068982.1:160659517-160660659 GCF_001194135.2 Octopus bimaculoides
ACACGCACACACACACACACACATTTCTACTTCTCAACTTATTTCAGTGAGGCTTTGAAAGCAAATAGGTAAAGAAAACTTTTGAATTTAGTTTTAATTATAAAATTACACCTCTCAACAGTTGAAGGCATTCTCTCTTAGCTTTAGAATTATTGCATATATATTCAAATGTTTTTTAAAATTTAACCTCTTTTCTTTCTTATTTTTTCATATAGTCTTCGTTATTTTGTCAAACACTTGGAATTACAATATCGAAGTGGGGCAAAATTGGTAACTGGGTCAAAATCAATAATTTCTAATTTCTTGTTATTTTCTCTCCTTTTGTACCATTGTATCGTCTTTGGAAGTAAAATTCGGTCGGTATAGGTTACATAGTTGTTGTTGAAGTTGAAGGTTTAAAACATGCGTGACATGTGCTATTTTCAAGAAATGTTTCCTCAAATTTGACTCGAACTGAGGTAGCTAATAAAATATCTGGATAATTTTTGGTGAAGAAGCTATAAAAAAAATATTTATGTTGAGTTTTTAGATTTAGTTGAGTTTCATCATTTTAATATCATGTCCGATTTTTCCGTAATCCTCTTTCATTTGACCAAGATATTCTAAATTTTGTTGCGTTTCTGATGTCTAAGAGTGGATGCTTATGTGTAGTCTTGTCTTACCCATTTTTTTGCCCAGCCTAAATTTGTCTTTTATATACTCAAAGAGGACAGTGATAATTTTCTGAAATAATGTTCTGAGTATGTTTTAGGTTCTACTGCGTTTAGAGAAGATCTTTACTTTGCTAATATAGTTTTGTGAACATTTATAAAAAATATACTTTCCTCAAAGTCAAAAATGCAGTAAATATTACTCATAGTGTCCCACATACTCTTACTGGACACTGGAAAAGCAGACTTTCGGAAATAGCTGTTTGAATTTCCCCGTTTTATGTATTTTTTTTTTCATGCATTGCAAAACAATGAATGAAAGCTGTTTTAAAAGAATAATTTTTTCAATCCATGTCTTTTAAATGTTCTATCTCTAGCCAACCTCTCTCTCTCTCTCTTTCACACACACACACATACACATATACTCACACACACACACACACACACATACACACACACACACACACACACACACACACACACACACACACA
>NC_068982.1:160662168-160663422 GCF_001194135.2 Octopus bimaculoides
TATATATACCAAGTCGGGTGAGGTTACGGAATCACAATTACATGTTGCAAGCATCTGAGAATTAACTGCTCAAAGAAGAAATAAGAAAAGAAAAACAGAAATTTTTTCTGATGCTATAATACATTAGTGGTTGGTTAACATTTTCTGTATCAGCAAAAGGTTTTTAGAACTGTGCTCTTCATTAATATTTTATGGTTCTTAGAGTATACCTACCTATTCCATCAGCCATTTAGATAAGAAAACTTAGACATACTTCTATTATTCCATCACTTCCAAAAGTTTGTTGTCTGCCAAATTATAGCCGTCAGCCAGATTTTGTCTGTCTAGGGGTCAGGTGTCAGTTATCTCAATAACCAATTGTCACACACACACACACGCACGTACGCGCGCACACACACACGCACACGCACACGCACACACACGCAACACAGACACACATGCACACGCACACACTCATGCATATATATATATATGTTTATATGTATATATTTATATATATATATATATATATATATATTTATATATGTATACACATATACATATATATAGATAGACATACATACATATGCATACATACATAAGTACATACATGCATGCATATATCCATATATACATACATATATAAATATAGATATAAAAATATAGTGGCTGAGTCGTAAGAAGCTTACTACCCAACCACGTGGCTCTCGGTTCAGTCCCATTGTGTGGTACCTTGGACAACTACTATAGCCTCGGGACGACCAAAGCCTTGCAAGTGGAATTGGTAGACGGAAACTGAAAGAAGCCTGTCGCATATATATATGTGTGTGCATGTGTACGTATGCATATGTGTGTGAATGGATATATGTAGGCATACACAATTGCGTATTTTCAAATAGTCTGTCCGAGAGTAGACTTCAGGGAAAATATTTTGACATCAAAATAGTACACACGCGCGCGGCCCCACAGTGACGCAAAGGCACTTACTCATTCACATACATACGCACGCACACATACACACGCATGTATATATATATATATATATATATATATATATATATTTTATCATTATTAATAAATTTATTAATAATGATAAAATATTTTTTGGCTAATTTCTGAAAGAAAATCGGCATTTTTTGTATTTGCTGCCGATAAGGTAAACCGCTCATGCGCGGTAAATTTTGAAAAATTAAGCATATAAGCATAAGTCATGTTTCCTATCTAGTGACTCGTGTTTATATGTTCTGTCTTGGTATTCCGCTGAAGATAGCTGAC
>NC_068982.1:160663432-160664195 GCF_001194135.2 Octopus bimaculoides
TATGTATGTATGTACGTATGTATATACATATACATTGAAGATCAATTATTCTTATACAACAATGTTGTTGACAGTGACTTCAAAGTTTCGTCCAGCCGAGACATCGTCGGACTGCGATGTATTAAAAGCAGACTTGCCTTTATATAGTCTCTGTTGAGTTAAAAACATCTTTGGGCGTGTGGTTCTGAGAGGTGGGGTAAATTGGTTTTAATTTCGGTTGTTACGGGAAGGAGTTTTGAAAATATTTTTATTGAATAAATTGTTATTGTTCCGAATTTATTCATGCATGTAGAACTTTCTAAACAAGCCTGTAGGTATTCTTTATTTGTATGTGATTAAATCACTTTGTTTTGATAACGGTACAAAGCCCAATATTGAAGCCTTTAGTAATTGGGTGTGTCAACTTTTTGTCACAAATGAATATAGGTAGGTGGTAAGTTTTAGCTAGTCATTTCTTTACTAGTAGCTATTTAGGGCATTTCTTGTTTTCATTTATAAGGCTGGAGTTATTTGTCAGGTATGTCATGATTTTCTTAGCATAGAAAGTTTTCTCTTGTGCTTTGATGCTCACAAAAGCATTTCAGTCAAGGTTGTATGTTTATGTTTCATTCTTCGTGTTCAATGTTCTATAAGCAATTTGTACTCTACAAAAGTATAGAGTAACCCATCAAATTAATGTAAAATTGTTTTTATTATAAGTGGACATAAAAACAAACACATATATAAATATATTTCTATATATATATAAATGTATATATATATA
>NC_068982.1:160664709-160670789 GCF_001194135.2 Octopus bimaculoides
TATATATATATATCGATAGATAGATATAGATATATACATATATACATACATATATATGTATGTATGTATATGCGCGCGTGTTTATGTTAGTGTGCATATTTAAGTGAGTTATTTATTGAAATACCGATATTTACAGACATACATCAATGCCATTAATACCATATAAGTTTACTTGAATAAAATATCTTTGCAATTATAACTAATTTTCCTATCATTATTACTTTACAATTTCAGTGCACTTACACTGAATACCAGGAATAGAATTAATATGAAAATATATATTTTATTTTACTTTTTCAGCCGATATTATTTTCCGTTATACGCGTTGTTACGCTTTTGATTTCGAATTTACATAATTTGTTGGTGCTCTTGTTTTCCTTTGCATAAATAAATAGACAAATTAATGGGATTTGAATATATCATATATTATTTTATATAAACGCTTCAAGACATAAATTTTGAGCTTGTATTAGTCACGTTCATTTATATGTGTATATTTACATAAATGCATACACATATATAAGAGTATGTAGATAGGATAAAGAGAGTAGACAGATAAATATTAGATAGATAGGGGTTTGTAGATATAGATATATAAAGAGTGTCACAAAAATGCATACACACTTTAACGGCTGATATCTTTCTTAACTTTCATTTTTTTCTAGATTTAACCCATTAGAAATAATCGAAGGAGCAACATTAAGCGCTGCAGAAAGAAAATTTATCCTTAAGAACAGCTAGAAGTTAGAATACATAGCCGAAGTCCAAACACACTCCAGGGGGGGGGGAGTTTAAAGAAGAACCCACCTACTAATCAATTAGCTGGAACTGTTCAGAATGTTCACAAAAAAAAAACCTTCTAGAAGGCAATGGACGTCCAGAAGTCCCAGAAAGCCAGAAATGCTTCTAGAAATGTATAGTGAGAGTTCAAGAAAATTTGTGTGGTTAATGTTTCGTAAGATAGAAATTTCAAATTCAAGCATTCATCGCATTTTGAAACGCTGGTATAGGATAAATAACAATCCAAGAATAGTCAATGCTCTCAATGATGATCCGGACCGGAGAGTGGAGTTTTGTGAATAGCACTTAGCATGATGTGTAGATGTTCACTTTCTAACAAAGATTGCATGAGCTAGCGAAGCGACATTTAAATTAAATGACCCAATTAACCTTCACAATTGCTCCTTACAGGGGAATCAGAGAATCCTCATATTACGGAGAAACATCGTGATAATTTACCAGGAGTTAGAGTATAGTGAAACTATCAGAAGGATTAATAGAAAGATTCTTGTTTTGATTATCCCTCTCTGAAAACTTCTAATTTTAGCTGTATTTGTAGTAGCTATTATAGCTGCAAGATTAGTGTAGTTGAATATACGAACTTAATAGATTTCCTATCAAATGTTTTATGATATTTATAATAACGAAAGAAATTTCTTTCGAATAATTCGAAAAAATTGCGGAGGAGAAATTTTATATTACTAGAAGAGAGAATTATACCTGGAAATTTTATGGGTTCTACATTTTTCCGATTAATATTTTTTTTATAATTTCAAGAGCAATATTCCCTAGTGATAATAATAAATTTCATGGTAGTAAACATCCTTAACACTCGAAACGTTATCACGCTTATTATTACTTTTGCATTCTATCATGATTATGTGTCACTATTATGTGACATGGACTCTATTCTAGAGTTTGTTGAAATATTTATCCGTTGTTTTATCAGAAGTATGTGAGTTAGCCATCTTACTATCTACTTTATATTTAATATTCTTATAATACCTACCAGGTATAATACCTATATTCAACCAGAAAGAATTGTGACCTTGACCTTTACTGATTCTCCAAGATTTTTGTTTAATGGTCAGCTTGAACATCTGAAAGCGAGCATCTAAAAAAATGTCGAGAGAAAAAAATTCGAGAGAAAGGTTGGAACATAAAGATTAGATAAAGGTCAGTCGGGTGAGGTTCAGCGAAGGTGGTTTGCAACTAGTTAGTTACATGGAGTAGAAACATATGTAGAAGCCATATATTAGACCAAATGTGGAGATGGCACATCCGTAGATTGGCAGTTAACTTGTGTTGATGAGTAAGTTTCTGTCAATTCGATACTTTGCATGACATTTTGCATTTTGCATGAAGTTTACCATACTTGTTTGTGAAAAACCCAACACCGTCTCTAGTGTAAGAAATAATCCATAGTACATTTATCTTGAGCTTGGTAGACAGTCGCTAGTTACCTTCTACAAGAGATTATCAGGAAATCTGAAGTGAAGTTCTTGTACTAAGTTTATGATTTCAATTATGAGTTCTACAAGATACAACACTGAAATAAATCATATTGCTTGTCAACTAAGCAAGCTAAATTTTACAACAGAACATATTTTGTCTAGCCCCAAATAAGAATATTAGATCATTGCATTTTCAGTTTTAGTTTATAACAGCACATTAACTTCATCCTTCGATTTCAGTGTCTTTAGTGTTATGTTTTCATTTTCGCAGGGGTAAATGTATTTATGATTGTATTGTAGGATTATTGAAGCAAATTTTAAAAATAAGTCAGACACTAACATATTCACAAAACCTATTTATTTGAGTCAAATTGGATCCATGAAGTTGTGAGTTAATGTATGGCATATGCTGCTGTATGCGTGGATGTATTTACAATCATGCAAGTTGTGTAAACATCATGGTGCACAAGATTGTGAGTGATTATATGCACTATATCTCTCCATATACGTTCTATTTTTCTGAAGCCTCAGGCATGGCATGCATAACCACTGGGAGATTCACTTCCTTTCTGGCAAAATATAAAAATATCAGCTCTATCAGCTTTTTTATTGGAAAATTCTCCCATTATTCTTTATGAATCAACGAGGTTGATTAATCCTCATTCTTGTGTGTCTTTGCTATGACTGTCAGAACAATCGTTCTTCCGGATAGCATTGTAAATAGATTTGGTAACAATTTCATTTTTCGTGAGGGGGTACATTGAACTTTCAGGTATATTTTGATCAACTGATGATGATGTGAGTGATATCTTACACTGCACGCTGATATGGCTCAAATGGTGTTTTCAATCTAAACATAGAGAACATTATGCAACATTATCTCTTCTATTGATTATGCATTTAATAGCTCTATATCTCTCTCCTGTTCCTGAATAGTGTAAACGTATTCATGATGGGTTATAATGTATCTATTAAGCATTCAGAAAAGGAACTGAGTCCTGTCAATGTTATCATCTAACTTCCGGGATATGAACTCATGCATAAAATTCTGCTGCTATGATAAGTAGTTTTCTTCAAATTTCAATTCAATCCAGCTCACAAACAGGAGGGAATGGCACAGATGTATACTCACAATAACTATTCAAATTTGTTCACCTCACAAGATTATATTATTTCACTATTTAGTACACGTATAATATTCTCATTTCTCAGTTTACTGCTTAATCAGGGTCCCATTCCAAACTCAGTAGTATGTGAAATCACTAATCAATTGCATAAGTGTGATCGCGAATAGGAGATTAAAAGACTTCCTCTTTGGCTATGATCAAAGAGGTGACAACTGATATTTGTTCAATTGTCAGACGTAATGCATCATTCTTCACAGTTTGATGGTTCATCAGCGCCTAAAGATGTTCAAACCAGAGGCCTGCAGTCTCTTTTGCTTTAGAAAATAGAACAGAATGCATGTTTCCCTTAGTAATCCTAGGTATCACAATGAAATCCATTTCTTTATAATACTAGGCAGAATTAGAAAGTTGAATTTGAAATTAAGATATTTATAAACTAAGGAGTTTTTTCTGTTCAATCTTACAAAGTTCTTCAAATTTTTCTAAAGTGCATATGCCGAAATTCTTAGGCCTACAAGCTTACTGCTTCAGATGGCAAACCGTCTTAGTCATAATAGCATCAGTAGTTGCTTGAAAGTTACAACCAAGATATTTTTATTACATTTTTCAACATCTACCTGAGTGGCAGCTGTAATGCATTAGTGCCTATTTCCCTTGATCATCAGATATTCCAGAGTGCAGCAACATTCTGACAACATTGTACTTTGTAAGTAAATGTTATCATTTTGAAGTCGTCCAGTATTTCGTAATACAATGTACATCCCTATATGAATAATTTCAAAATACTATTCATTTTTCTTTTTTCTCAGCAATAAGGATTTGAAAAGTGATAATGTCAACTGAGACTATTTATTCAAACTAAAACACTTTCGTCGTTGCAGCCATGATAGCCATTCAAAGCAAACAGCGGTATGTCATTACATTCAATAAAAAGTGCCAAAACTTTTGGTCTTATACTCACGACCTTTCACAGAGACTATTCTGCGACAGTGAAATAGGGCATCAGCCCTCAATACTGATTCCCGATCGTATCTATCTCTCTATCTATCTATCTATCTATCTAGCAGGATAGATAGATAGATAGATAGATAGATAGATAGATAGATAGATAGATAGATAGATAGATAGATAGATAGATAGATAGATAGATAGATAGATAGATAGATGAGAGGGCAAGAATTCTGAAAACAACTCGCTCGACCTGGGTACCTTCTTAAACTCCAGGAAAGAAGTATTCAGTCAATGACCTTATCTAAAACGTTTCCTACTTCAGATTTTGAATTCCCCATTCGTTGAATAGTTCCTTCGCAGCGCTTTCGAACATCACCATGGCC
Source organism: Octopus bimaculoides (assembly GCF_001194135.2). Taxonomy (NCBI): domain Eukaryota; kingdom Metazoa; phylum Mollusca; class Cephalopoda; order Octopoda; family Octopodidae; genus Octopus; species Octopus bimaculoides. The sequence continues at coordinate 160,669,405 of NC_068982.1, forward strand.
GAAGTCGATGTAAGGAGGATAACTCCGTCCGCCCTCAGCACGTACAATTATTTTTTATTTAGAAGTGCAACTGATCGTACCTATTTCTTCCATCTGTTGTAGAGAGCGATTTCAGTCAGACGAGGTGCCTATACTGTGTGTATGTGTGTACGTATGTGTTTGTGTGTGTGTCTGTGTATCTGTCTGTGTCTTTGTCTGCGTCTGTCAAGTTTGACTGTTTTTTTCTTGTAGGTCGGTCGATTACCTGGAGGGTTCCTCTTTGAGGGGTCAATGTTACTGTCATCTAGTTTCAGGATGTTTTTGATTTTTACGTGCTGCTTCTGGTGTTTTTAGTCTGAAAAAGAGCTCCTACCAAGCAGACTCATAACCAAAAAATATTCCAAGTAAGAGTACATGAATGAGTGTGAGCGTGCGTGTATATATAAGCGCATGTGTCTATGTGTGTGTATTATGCATATCTAAATTCAATTGCTGGCTTTTCCTCAATACGAATATATACAAAGACATTTAGATGTATTGGATAAATTTATAACATTATTACAGTTTGAAAATAAAACACGTTAGGCTGAGAACAAATAAATCTATCAGACGACAAATGTATTTAAACATAAGAGGATTCAAGCATGTTTAATAATACATTTTACGATAAGTTCTTTATATTCTCAAATGACTATTTCACTTGCAAATTTGTTATTATTCGATTTCCTCAAAAATAATTTTCATATTAATGGTCGTTTTTTTCTATTCGCAGATATGAAATTATGACAGCAGACAAAAATGAATAGAAGTGATTTAAAAAATATAGTATAAGATAATATATTTATAGTGATAATAACATCAATTTTGGCAAATAGGAAAACTTAAAATAAATTTATTAGGGGCAGAAACAGGAAATAAGTTGAACAAGCAGTGTAAGGTAAAATAATATACTGACCATCTAATAAGTAAACATCATTTATAAATATATGTATATTGTATGTATTATAATGGAAACTATGAAGAAGTGAATACGCACAGGGACTTAACTGAGATAGCTAACCAAGAGAACGATATAACAAATATGTATATATATAACTCATAAATATATATGTATATAAGTATTAAATATATACATGCATGTATATATTTAGAGGTAGAGGGAGAGAGGAGAGAGGAAGATAGTTGAAAAACAGATGTACACAACTAAATTCTACAATTCCCTTGTTTACTTATTACAGTCAACTGTTTACTAACTCATACCCATTTTTACACTCTCTCATGCAAGCACTCATGCACTCACTCAAATATACATACCTACTTTGGGCAAAGATAGATAGATAGATAGATGGATAGATAGATAGATAGATAGATAGATAGATAGATAGATAGATAGATAGATAGATAGA
>NC_068982.1:160670799-160673558 GCF_001194135.2 Octopus bimaculoides
GAGAGAGAGAGATGGATGGATAGATATACATAAGTGTGTGAATGTATGTATGTTTGTATGTATGTATGTACGTACGCTTGTATGTATGTGTACATGTATATATGTAGATATAACAAAACTAATGATTTAGCAATAATTGGGCTCTACAGGTAACTCCAAGTGCCAATCCTTTGTTTCGAAACCTGGCTCATAAATATTAAGTCATTTATCAAACAATGCCAATCCTTTGTTTCAAAAACTGCCTCATGATAATGTTATAATAATAGGTGATTTTAATTTCCCCTGTGTTGACTAGTCTACTCATACCTTGAAGAAAGGTATGTGGATTTTAACTGCAGATCTTTCACACGTTGATTTGTCTTTCACTCAGTCTCCCACACCAAGCAGCATCATTACATCCTGACAGCTATTTGCGGACATTGTCACAAATACATGTTCACATCACACGCCCCTGCTCTCCACGAGAAAATCTAAACACAGGCTCCCACGTAACAGAAGAGCACTAACAAGAAAACTAAAAGGGATTAGTCGAAAAATCAATCGGCTAAAATATAGCTAGCTGCAACAGCCGTACTTGATAGATATAACTTTACAGGAATGAAAGAAACATCTTGAAAACTGCATTAAGACTATCATTGATAGTCAAAGAAGAGCAGAAGAAAAGTGGCCAATTGAGAAAATGAAAGACAAATTCAAAGTGTTCTTCTTATTCGTCAAAAAGTATACGGTCGTTGTCTCGTCTGTTGGACCTTTGATAGATGAAGAGGACACTCTGCCTAATGGTGCAGAAGACATGGCTGAGATTCTGAAGAAATACTGCTCCATTTTCAGCAATCCCAACATAGTTAACTTGACAGCATCAGTGAAACAACGGGCGCTGATATAGAATATCATCTTGAATGTCGGTAACAAGTTTTTATAGACGTACTAAAGAGCTGACCAGAATGCATTAGGCAGCTGCATTTTGGAATCGATCTCACTTACACAACCGATACTTAGCTCATTAAGGATGAAAGACAAATTCTACTTAGTTTAGATAGGAAATCCGAGAGGGTAAGAACTAAACGCATATATTTTGTCTGATGGCCCAAAAACCTCACCCCACTCGTACCCTACAAATGGTGTTGCCATATAAAAAACACAAGTCACACGGGTGGTAATCAGTGAACTATCAACTTTGTTAACCTCACCATAGAAAAACAGTCGAATGGAGTATATTCAAATGAGAGGTTAAGTAATAAAATGTAAAATAATGACTTTTCGTTTAAATCTGTATATTAAATACACCATAAAAAAATAATAAATGATTCAATAGAGTAAGACAGTATGGTATGCAAATATATATATATATATATATAATATGTATGTGCATGTATGTATGTGTACAAGGAGAAAGATACATGCATTTTATATGTAAACATGTGTGCGGTGTGTGCATGTATGTGTGAATGCATATGTATATATACAGAGTGAGAGAGAGAGAGAGAGAAACATGTACATATGTATGTATGTATATACACACACGCAGGCACACACACACACACACACACACACACACACACACATGCACATATATATATATAAAAACAACCCACACCAGAAGCGTATGCATATATACACACGCATTTATATATGTTTGTGGAGGCGAATGTGTGCGGAGTGCTTTTGTATGTATGCGTATGTTTGTGTATTCTCTTTCCTTTTTATATTTTTTTTATTTTATTTTTTTTTTTTTTTTTTTTTTTTTTTTTTTTTTTTTTTTGCAGGAGTGTGTGGAAAGCTAGGTGAAGAAAATTCAAATATGTTTCTCTGCTATTAGTTTCATAATGTCCAAAACACACGTATATTTCATATTTGGTAAAAACATTTTCATACATATATATTTTTTCGTTTTTTTTCTTGTGACAAGCGAATCGTTAATAATAGACACTTATATCGTTATACATAGTCAGCGAAGTATACATAATAATACACAAATTTACTAGAAATAGAGACAGACTGGCTGATAGACGTTTAAATTTCTTTACTTTGATTACATTTTATATAGGGTCAGTGCACATCATCCTTGGCTTGCGTTAAGTCTGACATCGTTTTTCTGCGTCACACTTTTTTCAATTCCAATATTTTTTTTCTATATAATGTTTCCGCATTTCGGTAAATATTTTATATAGTATGATTTCTATAGAGTAATAGAAATAAAACAATGTATTTGCAGTCAAATCTATTTCGAATCTTCTGGCGCCCAATCCAGCATTCTGAAGAAGTTCAGTAAACAAGTAGCTTGTTTCAAACTATTCATAATAATTTGATAGAAAATATCTTCCGTGTAATTAAAGACTGTAGGTATTCAAGTGACGAGCAATTAGGTTAATAAGTTTTTGTTTAACTTGTTACAAACCGAGACAAAACAGAACAAATGATGCGTGCAAAAGATAACAAAACACAATCATATTTTTTAAAAGACTACTAAAGGCGAACCATTTGTTTTTTTCTTTTTCATTGATGCCTTCATTATCAATGAATAAATAGTTTTCATTATTTTTCTGCGTCATAATTAAAATTTATTCAAAGCGTTGGGCAACAAAACTTCACGTGAACTGTATGAAATGCTTTCTACATAAAGTTGAAGATGTAAATAGTCTTAAATATGGAGAGATATTATATATATATATATATATATATATATTGTTGTACTTGGGGATGGTCATATTGCCAGTTTAGCCAATAAAAACACACGCACTGTATATTTGGTGTTAATT
>NC_068982.1:160673573-160677914 GCF_001194135.2 Octopus bimaculoides
TTTTAATGTGTTTAATTAAATTTTGTTAACGTATGTAGTATTTAATTCCATTTGTTTATCTATGTATTGTATTATACTTTGTTCCTATTATTGGTTTATGGGTAACGTGTTGTCACATGCTGTGGTTTGTTAGTGGCGTATGTTAGTGTTCCATTCTAGTTTCCTATTCAGGCTAGGTTTCCCTTCTATTATGTGTGTAGCTTCAGTAATTTGTCTAAGTGCTGCATCACTATATATATATATATATATATATATATGTATGTATGTATGTATGTATGTATGTATGTATGTATGTCTGTATACAGCTGCTGCTTATAAATAGTATTCAGCCTGTCTGATGATGTATCTGAAGATTTCATATACGCGTTAGAGTACGTTTATCAAATGTAATATCTCTAGACAATGATATAATTTACATTTTTTCATCTCGTGCGGATGTGAGAGATGATTAACATAAGTCGGTCCAAGACTCACGAGAAAATATGGATAAATGAAAACTAAAATCATGGAATACAGTGAAAAGCTTTGGCCTTCTGAGGATAACTTCTTCGATGCTTATGCTGTTTTTAACAAAATAATGCGTGTATTGTTCTTGTCGCATCTTATTCGGTTATCTAAAACGCATGTGTTTGTTTAGCAGTTATTGTACAGCAGTTGGAGTCAGGATTTCGAATTCCAGAAGCTTAAACGTTTCATTTATATATTTTTTTTTTCTAGTTGTTTTTCGTGAATAAATTGAGTTTTCTAGTTCTGGTATGTTGTTATAGTGTATTTAGCTGTGGTTTATACTTCTTAAACATATTTCCTTCATTCAATATCATTCTTTTTTTTTTTTTTTCAGAAGAATTTTAAAAACAAGAAAAAATTTTAGAAAGTTATAACAACTTCATTCGAAAACCTGTATATTTTCAATAATCTATCAAAGTGTTTAGAAGAAAACGAAAGAAATTTAAGTTGAAATAAAATCGTTTGGAGCCAGGATGAAACCAAACATTTGTGAGAAATTCGAATGATGTTGCTCGGAGTTAGAAATTTCTCAATAGATCGTGACATCTTGTTGCGTAAGACATTTGTCATGCGTTTAATCCTTACTGAGCTCGTGTAACAGCTACAGCAATGTTTGATTGCAATGGACTAACAGCCTTGTGTGCATTTAAGCGATGATTTCACCTCGTATTTTTTATTGCGTGATATTTGTTGTAAAATTAATATTGTCTTTTCAGTATGTGTCTTATTCCAATGTATATGATGAATACGTTTGTTGTTGAGTATAAAACACTTTCGAAGCATTAAAAACAGTATGAGGTTATTCTTTTCTTGTTTTTCGTTTAAAAACCTGTCAGTACGCTTTAATATTCATTTATTTTCTATAATTCGTTCGCAGACCCCAGTGATGAAATTAGGGAAGGAAAGAAATAAAGAAAGATTTCTCTTCTCTTGATAAATTCTTTTCGTTTATCTCAGTAATAGGGTTGTCGACCGAAATATAGAAAATAAAATTTAAGAAAATGCATTGATACGACATTCTAAAATTAATTCTGATAAATGCATATGATTAAATTACTTGTGTGTGTGTCTGTGTGTTTCTGTGTGTCTGTGTGTGTGTGTGTCTGTGTGTGTCTCTGTGTGTGCGCCTGTGTATGCACGTGCGCACGTATGTGTGTGCGCATGTACGTAATCATATGGAGTGTTAGATATATTACACACGCGCACACGTACGCATAGGTTTGTGTGAATATTTGTGTGAGGTGGGTCAGCATCTGTGTGCGTGTGTGTATGTGCGTGCGTAGGTGCGTGTGTGTGTGCATATATGCAATCATATGTCTATTTTTTACTTTGTTGCAAGTATACGCCGTTAGATATATTATATACGCTCCCAAGCACGCAAGAGTTTGTATGCATATTTATGTGTGTGTTTGTGTGTGTGTGTGTGTTAGTAGAATATCTGGCGTCGCCTTGACCGAAATGTGGTTATCAATTCCCCACACTTACTCTTATTGAAGTCGTATTCTGTTTTAAGAAAACACAATTTTAGTTATTTCATGTAGGAAATGAAACTGGTTACAAATACATTTATAGTAGTCAGGTATCTAGTTCAATATGCTTCAGATACACAAATTTCGTAATTTTATTGTGTAAATTACCTGCATGTACTTGTACCATATTAAAGAAGAAAACATAATTAAGTAAATGCGGAAACAGCTTTTCATTTAAAGCCGTTTACTCTTTTACTTGTTTCAGTCATTTGACTGCGGCCATGCTGGAGCACAGCCTTTTAGTCGAGCAAATCGACCCCAGAACTTATTCTTTGTAAGCCTAGTACTTATTCTATCGGCCTCTTGTTGCCGAACCACTAAGTTACGGGGAAGTAAACACACCACCATCGATTGTCAAGCGATGTTGGGGGGACAAACACAGACACACAAACATATGCACACACATACATATATATATATATATATATATATATATATATATACGACGGGCTTCTTTCAGTTTCCGTCTACCAAATCCACTCACAAACCTTTGGTCGGCCCGAGGCTATAGCAGAAGAAACTTGCCCAAGGTGCCACGCAATGGGACTGAACCGGGAACCATGTGGTTCGTAAGCAAGCTACTTACCACACAGCCGCTCCTACGCCAAGAGTTTATTTTATTTTATTTATGCATCTTTTTAAAGCCTAGCCAGGCTCATGGGCCCGATTTCCCGGTTTCTATGACGTATGTGTTCCCCCCAGCTGGACGGGACGCCAGTCCATCGTAGCGTTACTCAAGAAACAGGAAGAAAGAATGAGAGAAAGTTGGGCCGAAAGAGTACAACAGGGGTCACCCCACCCTGCCGGAGCCTCATGAAACTTGAGGTGTTTTTTGCTCAATAAACACACACAACGCCCGGTCTGGGAATCGGAACCACGATCCTCCGTCCGCGAGTCAGTTGCCCTAACCACTGGGCCATTGCAATTGAAAATAATTTATCCTTTACTCTTCAATCTATTTAATTCCTGTTTTGAGGGAATTTTCTCCTCTCCAGCTTGTAACAAATTTTTAGCATGTTTAGAGCCAGTTTGAAGATTCAAAATTTAGTCCAAAGGATTACAACTTCGAACAGGCAAAGAGTTTATCTGTTTGAGGATCGGGTGGAATTTCAATTTTCAGCCCTATTGTCCCACATGCCCTGAAATGTTCTTTACGGGCCTCCACAAATCTCTTGTGCGCTTAGTGCATTTAGAATGTCATAACAATCTTAGTCATTTGGATTGTCATAACAACTTGTCTTGCTGCTGAATTATTGGCAATATTGTAGACATATAGGCGCAGGCATGGCTGTCTGGTAAGAAGCTTGCTTCCCAACGACATGGTTCCGAGTTCAGTCTCACTGCTTGACACCTTGGTCAAGTGTCTTCTACAATAGCCTTGGGCTGAACAAGCCTTGTGAGTGGATTTCGCAAAGAGAAACTACAAGAAGTCCGTCGTGTGTGTGTGTCTGTCTGTCTCTCCGCGCATGTCTTTGTGTCCATGTTCGTCCTCCCGCCACTGCTTGACAACCGGTGTTGGTGTGTTTACGTCCCCGTAACTTAACGGTTCTGAAAAGGTTACCGATAGAGTAAGTACCAGGCTTAGCAAAAAAAATTAAGTACTAGAGTCGATCCATTCAACAAAAAAATTCTTCAACGAAGTGCTCCAGCATGGCAGCAGTCTAATGACTGAAATAAATAAATGATAAAAGACAAAAGATATGTATATTTTGTACCCGATTTCTAGAGAAGCTTGGAAGAATAACATGCGGAACGGCTTACGAAAAGAAGTATGAGTGGGATATCTGAAGAAACAATTGCGATAATAATACCTTCATGTGAACAGATTCTGGCTTCGTAAACTGACCAAGAATATCTTTCCCATCATACCATGAACAGCATGGAATATAATTCCAGTTTCTCCTTGCTGAAATCCACTAAAACAAAAGAATAGACTACGTCTGTGAGTATTTAATTGGTGAATAAGTTCCTATACGTTTGCTTAATGAAACAAATCGCGTCTCCCTGTGTAAATAAACTCAATACACAGAGCACAAGACTTAATTTCCAAGAACAACGCAAACCAAAATTTATTCGCACGTGCACGCAACACACATGCTTTGCATTAATTAATGCGCAACCAGCAAATGTAACTACGGGTATAATCAAGAAAAAGTCGGATAATATATCTTCTGGTTATAAGTTCTTGCTCTTTGAGTTCAAATCCCGTGGAGGCTAACTTTATCTTTTTTTTTTTCATTTCAAGATCAATAATGTACCGCACAACCAGGGTCACCAGGTATCGATGGCCAACCCTATCAAAAGG
>NC_068982.1:160677944-160679055 GCF_001194135.2 Octopus bimaculoides
CCAGATTTATTACTGATAGAGGGTATTCTGAATGGTTCTGCCTGGGATGGCACATGTCTGTGCCTCTCCGACTATACCATTCGCGACACGCGCCAACTTTTTTGCTAAGACCTTGGCCAAAATCTTCACTTCTGCGTTTAACAGAGTGATGGGCCTGAAATTCTCTATAACGTTCCCCTTGTCCGGGTCCATTCTGACCAACGTCACTACTCCTCGGTACACAGATCTGGGGATAAACCCATTCTGTTGCCAGTTCGTGTAAACGTCAGCCAGTAGATGCCCAAACAAGTTTGGCATACATTTATACAGCTCGTACGGAAGACCATCAAGTCCCGGTGATCTACCCGCTTTACAGTCGGCAAAAGCCTCCATCACCTCCACAGGTGTGATTGGCTCTTCGCAAGACTCCGCATCCGACCCCGAGAGATACGGAGCCCGGCAAGAAAGTCCTCGAAGGCTCTCCCACCACCAGGACCGCCGTCACCCCCGAACAGCTTGGCGAAGTACTCCCGAACAGCCTCACACATTTTCTCGGGTTCGTTTACCAAGACGCCATTATGATTCGTCAAAGACCGTATAGTGGAACTATTTCCTTGCCGGGCTTCCACCACTCGAGCCCATCCATGGGCCTTAATTCCTTCACTTCCCATCGCACGTAACTTAGCTTTGGCAATACTTCCCATGTGTTGGGCTTCAAGATGCTGGTTTAACTCCAGCCTTTTCACAGTCGCTTGGTCCGCATTACCAGTCCTCCAGGCTTCTTCTAGTTCCTTAACTAAACCTATTCTACGTCCCTTCTTAGCTAAACTTATGCTAAACCTAATAGATTCATATTTGATGGCTCTCTTTAGGGCGTACCATCATTTGTTATTAATGATGGTACCTGTTAATGCCCTCTGTATTAACATCTTGATCCGCTTTCTGTATTCCTCAATCACCAAAAGGGACTTATTGAGTTTCCAGTAGCCAGATCCCTGACTATGTAACTTATCTATTGTTAGTTTACAGGTAACCATCTTGTGGTCACTATAGCTGACTAGAAAAAACTGTGGACACTTAGCTATGGACTTATCTGTTTCTCTAATTAATATCCTATCTAGATATGTTCTGG
>NC_068982.1:160679262-160685320 GCF_001194135.2 Octopus bimaculoides
GGACCGACACCCCGCCCCCACCTCCCACCCCACTCGGAGAAACGTATTTCTCATAGCCGTTCAGGAAGGGGAGCAGATCTCTTGGCCCCTTTACCCAGGTTTCCGTTGCAATAATCACATCCAATTTTCTTGACCTGATGTCATTTAGGAAACGTCCTTGCTTCCAGTTAGACATCAGGCCACGAACATTTATACAACCTATGTGAATAGACATGACTTACCTGTTAATCAGGGCTTGTCCAGTGGAGAGGGACCCTCCACCTTTTCTTGATAAAGGGTCGGAAGTGGCAGGTTTTGGGAAATACATTTGTTAAAATCCCATCGCGTTACCGACACAGAATTATCAGGTGGAGGGGTAGTCTCCACCTTTTGCTTCTCTCGCGGAATCGGGGCTGGTAATCCATGAAATATAGAATTATTAAAGTCTAATCTCATTGATGATACTGTCTTACGGTATTTGTTTTATAAGATTCTATGAGTCTTATTTGAGACTTTTCATACATGTCATAGTTGTTAAATTTCTCCGAAAAGTTATCTTGTTTTTTTTTTTTTTGCAGTCTTAATCAATTGAATATCTCTCACTAACTCTCTTCTGGCAGTCTTTTTTGGTTGTTGCGTTGTAGTAGTCGCCGCTCTCGGTTGAGTTGCTGATTGTATTTTTCTTTTGTTTGTTGTTTTCTTCCCGTCTTTTTCTTCTTTTTCTTCTTCCTCTTTTTCTTCTTTCTCCTCTTCCTCCTCTTCCTCATTTTCCTTGCAGTTCCTTCAACAGGCTGAAACGAACATTTCTGTTCCAACGGTAGGTTCCTCGCTAGACGATATTTTTCCTCCAACGGGGGAATGAACAACGCGTGCCTTCTACAAGCACTTAGTGTTTTCAAATGAAAACTCCAACAGTTACGAAATTCAACAATTTAATAAGAAACAGCAGTTATTAGAAACATCAATTATTATCAATAATAACACAAACACATGTGCGACGCGTAAGAAACAAAAGAGAAAGACGAAATACTGCTAAGCATTTCGCCCGGCATGATAACGTTTCTCCTAGCTCGCCACTTTGTTATATTTTAACTATTAAACACATATTAAAGCCTACTTTCGATTCAGCACATGTTAAATATCATGTTACTGTACTTTTAAGAGGGCATACTTCCTTTTCATAATTTGCATGTTTATCAAGAGATATTTGAATATATTTAGCAAATACGAAATTTTTATTGATTGACTTTACTTTATCCACCGACCCCAAAATGAATTTGTCTGATAACAACTATCCACCTTTTAATCTATTCCACATATGCCATTTGTCTTCACATCAACACGTCATTAAATAAACCTAATTATGTTTTATTCGTTTAACTGTACAAAAAGCAATTTAATCGTGTAAATTTGTAGAAAGTAACTCTTCCCGCTCACGTTATATTTAAGTCACACATCAACTTAAAGTCAGTCAAGCTAAACATCAGCAGTATCGATCATGGGAATTGCCTTTCATTTGACTAAACCATAAAAAAATATGAGCATACATAGCTTCATTGAAAATAAAAGTGTTTGTCAGTCTCGGATCACTGAATAGAGACGCTGATTAGATGGAATGAAATATTACAGTTGATTAAAAGAAACAAACATCTAAAGGCACGCATGCGTATTAGAAACATTACATGTAAACTTCAAGGCAATACAGAAGTAACTTTTTTCTAGTTTCAAAAATACACACTGGTACAAAACATAAACTCAAATATGTCAGGATACAGATGTTCAACTTCCATCGGTTATTTTTTGTTTGTGTTCGACGTAATTTTGTTTATTCAAACTTACATGTATATGCTGTGATTTTGCAGTATTTTTATCTTGGTCACACAGTGCGAATGTGTACCGCGTAATATTTAAAATAGTTTTAACAATTGCGAAGTTTTGACAACTTCAATTAACATTGTTATTCACGCAGGCAAAAGTCAATACAGGCTATTTCCTTAAATGTATATAATATGTGAATTACAAATATAAAGATTTTAATCGAGTACTTGAAGGGTGTGATATATAACAAATAAGTCACAACTCCATATGTTCCTTCACACTCCAAAATAGATGTCAGAGAAGAAACTTCATGTTACTACAGTGATAATCTATGGTTACAATTGTATCGGTCATTGTACAAAATAGATAAATAATATGACTAGAGGAAAAACTTGTGAAATGATATACTTATAGCAGCTTAACACGTCTTACAGTACATGCTCTCATTTATATATGCATATTTGTATATATATATGTGTGTGTGTGTGTGTGTGTGTGTGTGTGTGTGTGTGGAACTTTAAAATCGGAATATTTAACGTCATTTATATTCCCCAAATTATATTTCCACAACTCTTAGAAACAATACCAATATTCAAAGTTAATTTATGTAATTAATTGTATCTAACATTTTTTAGGTGTTTCCGATGTAACTGTTCCATCGTTCATCTAATCGACAAGTAGAAATAATACACAAGATTCTTCTGTATGACAGCTAAAAAGATTTTCCTTGGTATATTTGTTTGTCACTGATTATTGTATGATTTTATGATTAAGTGTTATATATCAATCAAAAGCTTTCAGTGACAATAACGTAGTAAGCCACAGAAATGGCTTGCTTACTTTTTATTAATTAGTCGATGGAAAGGTAGCGCGTTAGCAGAATAGTTGACGTGTAGGAGAAAATACTGAACAGCATTTTTCCGACACCCTGCTGAGGTCAACATTACCTTTCATCCATTCAGGATCGATAAAAAAGAAAATAAACAACCGAGTACTGGGACCGAGTTAATCGAATGGACCCTTCCTTCAAAATCGCAGTATTTATACTACGAAACTTTTAGTATTCAATAAGGAATATGTGGATGAGTTACAATGAAGATGAAGAAAAATATATGTGACATGGAGATGGAGAGACGGCTACAAATAGCAACAGAAGTGCACATTAGGCACAGTTATTATAATGCGTTGAAAAATATGAGTATTTATTGTAAGGTAAAGGGGTGGAGTTATACTCTCTTTTTTTACTCTTCTAATTGTTTCAGTCATTTAACTGCGGCCATGCTGGAGCACCACCTTTAGTCGAGCAAATCGACCCTAGGACTTATTCTTTGTAAGCTTAGTACTTATGCTATCAGTCTGTTTGCCGAACCGCTAACTTACGGGGACATAAACACACCAGCATCGGTTGTCTAGCGATGCTGGGGGAACAAACACAGATACACACACACACACACACACACACACACACACATATATATATATATATATATATATATATATATATACGATGGGCTTCTTTCAGTTTCCGTCTACCAAATCCACGCACAAGGCTTTGGTCAGCCCGAAGCTATAGTAGAAGACACTTGCCCAAGGTGCCACGCAGTGGGACTGAACCCGGAAACATGTGGCTGGAAAGCAAGCTACTTACCACACAGCCACTCCTGCGCCTATCATGATCTAGAAACTTATCTTTAAGTTTATATTCAGTGTTATACTTGATATCTTTTTATTCATAAACAATTTTCTTACTTATTATCTAAAACCTGTTTTTATTTCATTACTTGTTACACTATATGTGTGGTGTTTGCTAATTTTGAATTTCCTATTCATTGAATAAATATTTCAAATATGGAAAAATTGCGATTTTGAACGATTAAATTGAATAAGATGTTCGAAGACATACGTGGAAAGAAGAACTATCATACGTTTTTTCTGAAAAGTTGAATTTAGTTCCCCTGAAACACAAATTTGTTCTATATAACAGGTCCCATATTGCAGTTAATTTAAATATCAAGTAATCACCTAAATAATTATTTTCCTTTTCATATCAATTAGTTAAATATGTCAGTTATTGGCACATGGGAAACGAATATTCATAATGACTTAATACAAACAATTAAGAATTGTGAAAAATATCCACAAACGAAGGAAATGATAAAACGAATGTAACCAATGGGGAAGAAAACCTATCAATTTTAAGTAAAGTTACTTTAGATAAATATGATACCATACCCCGTGTGTTATTACACTTCATATATTGCCTTCTCAATTATATGGATCGTCCTTAATATATAGAGATAGGAAATAATGAGATAAAATGTTACACACATATATACATACAGACATACATACATCATACATACATACACACACACACACACATACGTACACACATACATATATACACACACAAACATACATACATATATACATGCATACATGCATACAGACATACATAAATGCATACATACATACATACATACATACGTACGTACGTACGTACGTACATACATACATACATAAATACATACATATACACACACAAAAATACACATGCATACACAATGTTGGAAAGTACATAATTGAATCCATAAAATATTTGACTCAGCTATCAATATATATACGAACAATATAAACGATATTCAGCAAGCAGGTTTAAGGATGTAAATTAAAACTGAGTAAGAATGTCTTTATGCGTACAATACTTACTTTCGTCTCACATCTCCTGATCGTCGCCAATATACACTCACATATTCGTGGTGAAACGACATTTACTTCCATTGTAAACAATGGTGTTAACTTCAAGTTTACACAACATCATTTCCATTTTGAGAATAAAATGATTTCAGTCAAAGAAAGACGCGTCTCAAGATAACAAGCTAATTTTCCTTGGGAAAAAATATCAACATTATTTCAAAATATAAACAGTCTTTCAAAGAACGAGTTTTGAAAAAAAAAAAAAGATACATAACATTAAACAAATAAAAATGAATGATTTGAGAAGACAAGGCCAACGACCTTTTAAGCTAGAACGGATATAAACAGAGATGTCTGAAAGATAGCAAAATTATTTTCAACAGAAGAAAGAACAGAAGAGTTAAATGTCGAGAAAGGACAGAAAATAAAACAGAGGATGCAACATCAGGACATTGTTAGAAGCGACAAAGCCGACATAATAAAACGGTTGCCGGACATGACGATCGAAAGCAAACAGTATATCATTATTGTTCTAATGATAATTATAAGTTTAGCTTGTGTCTGATTTAGAACATAACAGCGCTGATTTATATAGCATATGTGTAAGTGTCGTGAGCAGCGTAACTAACTTCATCCGTTGAGAATGCGGACAGTATTTCCTTTTCTTTCTTTTCTTTTCTTTCTTTTTTTTTTTTTTCTTCTAAAGGTAATCGGATTGAATGAAGTGAATCGAGAGCGAATGATTTTAATATTCAGATAAAAGACAAGAAAAATAAAGTATGGTGATCGATAAAGACGCTGCAGATAGCTAAAGATGAAAAACAATTTTAGAATAACACCAGCTATGATATTGAACATATTGGCAATTATTACGATAATAATCATGAACTTGATAATAAAGATGACTCTTGTAATAGAAAATAGAAGAAAAGAAAGATAGGACAGTGGAAGAATATGAAAGAGAAAAAGAATGATCATAAAAACGTGATATGGATAAAAATGTGTAAGGCTACAATAATAGAAAAGATTACAAGAAAAATGCTGATGATGTAAAAAGTAGTACAATACGTAACACTCGTAAAGAGAAGGGAGATAACAATATCTATGGTGTCCAAGATAGAAACGGAAGAGAGTTTTGAAAGTTTATAACAATTACGTTAGTATTTATTAAGATTTCTAGCGTAGACTTAGCCATAATGATGATGATGATGATGATTATGATGATGATGATGATGATGATGATATTGTTTAAATATTTGGCAAAGACCAGCAATTTTAGAAGGAGGGAAAGTTGATTTCACCGGTTCCTGTTCTTGATTAGTACTTTATTTTATCGACACTAAAAGGTTGAAAGTCAACATTGGCCTCGACTCGATGAGATTTCAGCTCAGAACTTGAAGAACCGAAGAAATGCCGCTATGCTATTATTATTATTATTATTATTATTATTATTATTATTATTATTATTATTATTATTATTTCAAGCGGATGGACGTGTCTCCCGAAGCTCTGTAAGTTGTTGCCGTTTTTACCCGGAAATCTTTTGAAATCTGTTTTAATTTTT
>NC_068982.1:160691110-160694257 GCF_001194135.2 Octopus bimaculoides
TTATTATTATTATTATTATTATTACCATCATCATCATCATCATCATCATCATCATCATTATTATATTAATGTTCTGAGTTCAAATTCCACCGAGGTCGACTTTGCCTTTCATCCTTTCGAGGTCGATAAAAGAAGTACCAGTGAAACATTGGGTCGACTAGTCCCCCCCCCACAAAAGTTCAGGCCTTGTGCCTTTAGTAGAAAGGATTATTATTATTATTATCATTATTATTATTATTATCATCATTATTATTATTATTATTATTATTATTATTATTATTATTATTATTATTATTATTATTATTATAGCCGTCATCCGAAGAAGCCAGGCTTGTCCTCGGCTCCGTAATTTGTTTTCGAAAATCGTCAGTTTTCTCCGCAAAATAGCGGTGCTTTCCTTTCATTTTCAACCAGGGTGGGGAATAAGGGATCCTTGTTTTGCTGGTGAGTTCCTTTTTTGTTCAAAGTCCCCCTATTTTGGGAGGAACTTATCAAATTTATTCCATTCTTTATCCTACGTGGAAACATTTAGAATTTTGCTCAATGGCAGCAACAAATAGTTTCGAGGGAGTTTCCTTCGTCGATGATAGAGGGGGAGAGACAGAGAAATGTCTTGCTACCAAAATGAGACGGGGTGACAGTTCTTCGCCTGTTAGGCGTGACTACTAGACAAGCAAGCAGGCAAAACAAGATGACCGTTCCAATCACAAACAACACCTCCGACACCGCTGCCATCATCACCTCCGCCACTATCACTACGAACAACAACAACAAAGACAACTGTAGAAGCAACAACAGGAACAGCAGCAGCAACAGAGGCAGCAGCAAGAGAGACAGCGGCAACAGATGCGGCAGCGACAGCAGCAGCAGCAGCAGCAGCAGCAATAACAGCAGTAAAGCTTTGACGGGAGAGACAAATAAGCAGTACAGCTACGATATAAATGAATTCTCCCCGTTAGCAAGTAGCTTGGCTACTTCGGTCAACAATAAGAACATCACTACAAACAATAGATTCGCTAAACCTCCAACTAACATCAACAACGATAGGAACAACATCAGCAGCAAAAACGATATGATCACCACCAACAATAGCAGTAACGATAAAAACAACTCCTTTGCAGGAGTAACAAAATTACAGGAGTAAATCTCCTTGGAAGGAAGACGTGCGTACCTGAGTGAAGCAGAAAAACTCCTCAACGGAGGGGATAGGAAAAGCAAGCTTGCTATCCCTTTAGATTTGATGGAGAAGATGCAGATTTGATAGAGAAGATGTTGTTGTGTGTCGCTAACGACGAGAAAATCTCAATGAGCCAAACATCCGAGTAGAAAAATGCTTGAAGGGCATTTGGACTGATATTGATTTCCGCATACGAGGGATACAATATGGTTCTGTGGAAGTGAGGTTCCTCACAGAGATACTGGCCCCAAAACACTCACTGGTCCAGTTCGAACACGTGGATCTTCTTCCTACAAACCTTGGACGGCGGGTGGTGAAAGCTAAAATATCAGATGTCCCACCAGAATTAGACATTTGGTGGTTGGTTGCGTGCGCTGTGGTCTAACTGGTCCAGAATCGGGTTGAAAATTTTGGTCCCGGAAAAACCGGAATCCCTGAACAAGGTCCCCGACCTTATCGAGCTGCCCAATGGAGCACAACTCCAAGTCGTGGTGGAAGGGAGAAAGCCAAGGTGCTAAACTTGTGGGTATAACGCCCATTTGAAGGTCCGCTCTGCACAAAATCAACAAAATGGAGCTCGAGAAACGGTGGCTCTGCTACCACCACCACCACCACCACCACAAGAAGGTCAAAAGCTGCGACAGAAATCAATGCAGCGACATTAAATCAACATTCTCAACAGCAGAATCCCACCACCATAATGGTACCAACAAGTGAAGAGCGGCGGAAACAAGCAATGCCCGACCATCCCTACAGGCGGACGACATAGATACACGGTATACTCGCGACACGGGCGTTTCAGAAGCTTTGTCATGCGACTAGGAGGAACCGAACTCCCAAGAAGGACTTATGTTGAGGAAAAGCGAAAAAATAGTTTTAAAAAAGGCCGTCTTAAGCTGAAAGGGAAAATACAGGACGAGGCAAATTCACCTAATCCATCAGCTACACTAACAACACCGGCACACTCACCCAAATCTCAACAACAAAAGCAATGAACATTCATCCAACCACAACCACAACTACAAAAAACACCAAAACTGAAACAAATACACGAAGAGAAACACCAATCACAAGAGCTACCCCTACAACTGACTACAGAACTCGAACGCCTCATCAACTTCACAGTCGTTCGCAAAAGCAACTGCGAGCTGATGCAGGAAATAATGGAAAGCACAAACATTCACACAAAAGGAGTAGGATTCGATGAATTTCTGTTGAAAACTCCCTATAACAGACGGCTGATCAAAACGGTCACTCACACTTATCTAGAACTTTTTTAAAAATAACCAAATATGCGTCGGGCCTTTTAGGCAAAAGCCGGATAAGAGGCATTTATGAAGGCCCTTCATTAAGACGAGGCAGCTGAATCAGCCAACCCTCTCAAAATCCAAGGTAAGTGACCTTCTTCCGTTTTGTTTCTCCGATAATCATGTTCGTTTTCAGAGTAAGATGTATGAATGTTCGTGATCAAGACATAAAAATAAACAAAAATCAACATACCCGACGAACATTCCATATATTCAGCATGGTACATAGACGATTGTTTATCCCTATATATCCATGAAAGAGGCGGGCTTTTTGAATTACACTTCGGCACATGTCTTTTGCAGAAAAAATATTCAGCACTGAATATATTCTATTTATAATTCAATAATAGGATAAAGACTTTATAAGAATTTATCAAGTTGTTAGCGTTGATTTTTGTTTATTTTTATGTGTCTTGACCATACGTGTACTGATGAATAAATGATGCAGATTACTGCGTTGATTATTAAACCATTGGTTTACCGTTAAGTTAAAAGTTTTTAGGAGAAGAGCTTTGAGAGTTGCGTTCCCTCGCGATCGGTAAAAATGTGCTTATTATAGTAGTTTGACTTCTGGAGTCCCTCTTAGCGTGAGGCGTTATTGTATAGTAATGCCCTTATATAAATTAAATTACATATATATATATATATATATATAAATATATA
>NC_068982.1:160694372-160694636 GCF_001194135.2 Octopus bimaculoides
TATATATATACAAATATATTTGACGAGCTTCTTTCAGTTTCCGTCTACTAAATCCACTCACAATTGTTTGGTCGATCCCATGGTATAGTAAAAGACACTTGTCCAAGGTACCATGCAGTGGAAGTGAATCTGGAACTAGGTGGTTGGGAAGCAAGCTTCTTACCACACAGCTGCGCCTGTGCCTATAGCTTCATACTACACAGCCACACTTGCGCCTATGTACTTGTGTGTGTGTGTGTGTGTGTGTGTGTGTGTGTGTGTGTG
>NC_068982.1:160694646-160695868 GCF_001194135.2 Octopus bimaculoides
GTGTGTGTGTGTGTGTGTGTATGTGTGCGTGTGCGTGTGTGTGTGTGTGTAAGGATAATATGTTATACGTATATGTATTAGCAATGACGTTATATTCGTACGCCAGATTCCTGCGCATAGAATACAGTGAGACGTGTAAAAATCGCGATACAAGAAAACTCCACATAATCACTCACCATGTACAAATATATGAACTCATACTAATCTACCTACATGCAGACAATTATATATATAAATCAAAATACTTTCTCAAGAAGTGCAACAAATTTTGAACAAATTTGATGCGAAAATGTTGAATTATTCAAGATTGAATTTTGTTTTACGTATGAATCATGGAATATTTTGAAGTAGTTTCCTTTCCATATTTATTTATCAATTATTTATTATTTATTTATTTACTCATCTATTTAAAACTCCATGTCATATGAAGTGAACTAAATACAGTGTTATTAATACGTAGCCTTTAGTAAAAAAAAAAAAAAAGAACTTATCTTTCCAAACCTAATTTACTTCTGAAGTTTCTATTCGATAAAAGTGCCATATTTTGCTATTACCATATTTCGTCTTTCAGCGCTCACCATTATTTGTTTCGCAGCAAACGTTGAACATTTATTGTCATTTTTAATATTTTTTTTTATATATATAACCGTCTTAACTTAGTGATTAACAAAAGTATTATTATATTTTTCGTTTAAATTAGTATTGTTACAACATTGTTCCTGTTCGTAACATACCCATTCATAGAATAATTGGTTTTATCTCACCTTTTGTTTAAGAATAAAAACAACATCCAATGTATAAATGGTGTGATGCAACCAAACTTAACAAAACAGTAAAACAGTTAATTAGAATCACAAATTTTTTTGTACGACGTAAAAATTTATACTTATTTTCTTTCTCACTATGTGTGTGTGCGTGTGTGTGTGTGTGTAAGTATGTATTAGCTATAAGCGACAGAAGCGGTCTTTGTAACGAGTATGACTTTCCACATTCACCTTAACTTGAAAGTGCTGTGTAAACTCCAAAAACTGTATGAAATATCTGCGTTAAGCATGATATACAGAATACTATTTTGAACTAGTATTGCTTATATCCCTAATATATTTATTCTGTATGTTACTTTATATACCTATATTTGTCTATATATACTTAGACATAGATAGATAGATAGATAGATAGATAGATAGATAGATAGATAGATAGATAGATAGATAGATAGATA
>NC_068982.1:160697099-160705098 GCF_001194135.2 Octopus bimaculoides
ATATATATATATATATATACAGAGACAGAAATAGATAGATAGATAGATAGATAGATAGATAGATAGATAGATAGATAGATAGATAGATGCATATCTGTATTAGAGGTTATATATAATATATACATTAATATGTGAACATATATACAGAAACTCGCACATAAATACATACATACACATCTACAATGAATATAAATGTATCTGAAAGTCTGGGGATGCAAAAATATTAGATTATATATTTTATCTATATCTATGAGTATGTGTGTGTGTGTGTTTCTATGTGTGCATTATGTATGCATATAGATATGTATGTATATGTATTTGTGTATGTGTGTGTATGTATGTGTGTGTGTGTGTGTGTGTGTGTGTGTGTGTGTGTGTGTGTGTGTGTGTGTGTGTGTGTGTGTGTGTGTGTGTGTGTGTACTGTCGATTTTCAATGTAAAGAACAAACCATAACTTCAAAACAATAAAAATGAACAGCAGTTCCAGCTGCAGACGATAACCACTCAGATTGAATTAAACGACAGTTTAACTAAAATCTGAAAGCGTTTCCAATTTGGAAAATATTATTAGTAAATCAAATTATATAGCGTGTCAGCGAACTGCTGTCCCTTCAGCCATTGCCAACACTAAACTGTATTCGTACTTACCATTTATTACCACCTGTAGCGCATAATGGATATAACTACTTTAGTAAAGATTCTCACTATTTACAAAAATCTAATTATAAAGTTTCGTCTTCCGGACAATTTTCTTTTTTGAAACAATGAAGGAAATATATTCAATTTGATATCACAAGTATTTAGTTATGAATAAATCAATGCACTTAATATGCCTATTGCTATTATCTTTACATCAAGCTAGTTTCTAAAAGATATTTGAAGTTCGTGTAAGTGGAAAATACGACTAAAATAATAAAAAAAAAGTTAGGTTTATTTGATTGTGAAATCTGAAGGACAAAAAAATGCAATGTGCATAAATTAATACATCGAATGCATCTTTTCACCTCCAGGCATAAGATACGCGCCAGCGTGAAGGTTTCTACGTGGGTTGCTTGGTGTGCTGGAAATTGCAGACAAATTCTCTCGATATTATTCTCGACCGTTTGAAAGACTAGAATAAATCGCAAAATGTATACTGAAGTGCCTTTGTTTGTAGGTCTCCATGATCAGGGCTGATCTGGGACACAATAATGATAACATATCTGCTCTACTTATACTTCGTTACCAGTGTAAAATAGAGACAAATTTCATTCAAAATACATAATAAACATATTCCATATTATTTTAAAGAATTATTCAAGAAAGGAAGGGCTGTGCACATGACCCTTCTCTGACCATCCGTAAATGATGAACGGAATCGAGCAATTTATAACGAAATCAGGTGCCAGATCCGAATGATGAAATGTAATGCGTCATGTGGTGGTGTTAAACTGAGCGATGGTTTAGATATAAAACTGTAGAAGTTGAAAACTCTCTTCGACAGACTACTGTACAGTTCACTTCTACCAAGTTTCTCTCACTATGTCTTTTTTTTTCAAGTACATTTCTATTCTAATAACAAACTCATCTCTAATAATTACCACTTGCATTCTCCCTATTTTACTGTCATTAGATCTTGCTGCCGTTTCAATACCACCACACAACAACACAGTACTATATTATTCTTATCCCTTAAATTATAATTACTAACTCATAAACAACTAATAGTAATAAATAATTAATGATTAATACATAAACATTTAATTATTAATTTTATTACAAACTTTCTCCCAGTCATACTTCTTTACAGAATTATTCATTGCTTCCTCTTTTGAATATTTCCCTTTATCCACATATTCCGCAAATTATTAACTTATAACTACATCTCTGTATCCTTCCATGTTAATTTTGTCTTTTTCATAACTTACTGATTTCAAATCTGTTTATTTATTTGATGTTATTTGTTATTATCTCCTCTCATATTTTCTTTGTTTTATCTTAAAACTCTTACGTATATTGATGGTTTCTATTTCCTTTTGATTCTATGCATTTCTTTGATCTAACTGTCTTTTTTCTGCTCTACACACTCTTAAATAATCAGCCAGATTACGGCCCAATTATACTATCCTCCTAACCTACACAATAAACAACGCTACTACCAAATCATATAGTAGCCGAACAATTCTCTACTTCTAGCATCTTACACAATCTATACTATAAATAGTATATATATATATCTAGACTATAAATCCACTACTACATAGTGAAAGTCTATCCAATATATTCTCCAATTATTTATGACGTTTTAATGACCCAGGCTGACCAACCTAGTTGTATCCACAGAACATTCCCCAAAATATTATACTTGAAATCAGCTGTTCCATTCCTTTCTTGTGCTCTTCCACATTACTCTTCAGCACTTTAGAGTTACGTTATCTATAATTAAATAATTTTTTTCACTAATATACTTTCAACTTTTAATCACTGTTATTGTTGCTTTTAGTAATATCTTTGATTTTTGTTTTCTTTTTTATCTAGAAACTATTTTTTAGTACACTCTCAGCCGAAAATTACATTGTTATCAAGGCTAACCCATTCGAAATCACTTATAAACAGCACACAGTTTTTTCAAAAAAACATAATACCCCTCTTTCTCTCTCACTCTCTCTCTCTCTCTTCTCTCTCTCTCTTTTCTCTCTCTCTTTTCTCTCTCTCTCTCACTTTTCTCTCTCTCCCTCCCTTTCTCTCTCTTCTCATATTTGTTACATGGACACCAAGTGTACAACAAAAGCTGTAATATTTGAGATGCTATCATTAGTTCCTGTCAGTATCTATTACAGTAAGTCATAGGAACTCTAACTCGCAGAAACTCAGACATTCTTAAAAGCTGCACTCTTGCAACCATAACTTTTCTTTTTATTTTACATAAATTATTATTTTTGTTTTTGTTTCGTTATCATTTCTATAAGCTCTATCCTCATTATCATTTTTTACGTGTATACATGTATTCTATTTCGTACTTTTATATTCGTTAGCTTCGGAAACTGATAACATTTTTATTATATTATCAGAAGGCAGCGAGCTGGCAGACTCTTTAGTACGCCAAGGAGAATGCTTCATAACATTTCGTCCGCCTTTTGTTTCTGAGCTCAAATACGTCTTTGCATTTTGTCCTTTTGGAGTCAATAAAATAAGTTCCAGCACTGGAGTCGATATAATCGATTTATCTCCACCTCGAATTTGTTGGCCTTATACCAACATTTTTTATCATCACAGCTTCCGTTGTGCAGTTACTCTCTGCTTAACAATATTAATAGCAACATACAATTCACCATGGAACACAGCAAACAACTCCCTTTTCTTCACATCCTAATTAAAATAGTCAATAACCACATTGAAACAGACATCTTCTATAAACCCACAGATTCTAAACAATACTTATTATTCAACTCATGCCACCCCAAACACATAAAAATTAATATACCATATAATCTCGCGAAAAGAATCTGTACCATAGTTTCGGACACCTATACTCGTGAACGAAGACTCCTTGAACTCAGATCAATACTAATAAAAAGACATTACCCAATATCATTAATAAATGATGGAATTAAACGAGCTAAGGAAATAGACATACGAACATTGAGGGAAGTCAACCGAAATACTAAACCAGACTTAAAAATACTCCCATACATCTCCACACATAACCCTAGAAACAACGAAGCCTTTAACATTATCATCCAAAATCTACCCATGCATAAAACATTGAAAAAAATTTTAGGCTCACACAAAATTATCAAAAGTAAAATGCAACCTAAATCATTAAAAAAATATTAACCAGCGCAAGACTATATCCATTAACAACAGAACCAAAAGTGAAAAAATGTGGTCGACCTAACTGTGGTTCTTGCCCCCACCTTTTGGGGGGTTCAGAGTTCCACTTTAAAAAAGGTGAAATATTTATGATTAAATCAAATTTCACCTGTGTCTCGGAAAATCTAATCTATGCCATTACATGCTTAGGGTGTGGTAATAATTATATTGGCCAAACAGGAATATCATTCCGTAGAAGAACCACTCTCCAAAAGAACAAATTCGCCACCCACAATACAGACAGATACAGGTCAGTGGACACATAGAAAGGTGTGCG
The DNA here is from genome assembly GCF_001194135.2 of Octopus bimaculoides. Taxonomy (NCBI): domain Eukaryota; kingdom Metazoa; phylum Mollusca; class Cephalopoda; order Octopoda; family Octopodidae; genus Octopus; species Octopus bimaculoides. The sequence continues at coordinate 160,701,229 of NC_068982.1, forward strand.
AGGAATCTTAATCCTAATTTCCTAATTTTTCCCTTCTATCAATGTTCACATAACACCTCAATACAACAAAAAATGAATAAAGAGGCAACTTTCATCAATAAATATCTTCCTTCATTTAATGCCACTAACCCCATATATCTCATACACCATTCACATTATAGATCTAGATCTACCCTAATTGCATCAAATCCAGAACTACTTACATCCCTTAAACATAATCTTTTTACTCAGGGACTAGTAGACATGACACCGTTCAGTATTCGGTGTGCATTCAAAGCAATGATTAGTAATATTACGAAACTGGTATGCTTTTGAATCTCTTTAACAATTCACAATAATGAATTTTATTACTTTTCTTCCTACCTCAGTTCATCTAATTGTATATATCTATCGTTACTTTTCATAAAAAAGCTTTACTTTTTTTTTTATTTCCAATGTGCATTTTCGCTTATTTTTCTTCTTACTTTCTCCTTACATTTCCACGTGTAGTTTCTATTTTGTTTTGTAACATATTTCTATTATATATATTTAACATTTTAGGGAAGTTTTCTCTGGGAAGATGAGATGTTGAACATATAAGCACCTTACAAAGACACTAAGCACCAAATATTTATCTACTTGTCACACTGAGATCTTTCTTATTGTTGATTACAACTATAGCCGTGTAGGTAGCTAGATAATTGAATGATCTCCTTTGCAAGAAAGATCATATAGTAACTTTCCTTTTCTGAGTTTCTCGAAGCAACGTTGTCACAAAACGTGATTCTTGACTATTCAAGAAGCTTGGCGTTTCTCTTGGAAGTTTCTAAAATGTCTAGCTTTCCATTAATAAAAACAGCTTGCTAACCCAGATTTTTGCTTTTTAGTCGATTAGTCTTAGAGCCATTCACATCGTTGCTATGTACGTCTATTTCTCTACGCCCTAGAGCAGATATGACCGAAAGCCACCACTTCGCTGTTGTTCTACATTTCCTATCTCCGACCTTTCTTGCATAGATTACTTCATTCAACTAGCATCTACTATTTGGTTCTATGTATTATCATCGATAGAAGAATTAAATATATTGTTATGTAGTAAATTTATACATCTTGTATCTGTTCTTTCATCCCTGGATGAACTTTTGTAATAACATGCACGTAGCCACATCAACACTTTGTACTGTCTATATATTTCACTACATTAATTGGTGCCCCCCCCCTCCAATGAGATTCGAACGCGCAGCCAGAATTCTTTTTCACTAAATGGAGTGATGATGACCAGCTACTCTTTGAATAACGAATTATTCCAAGCTGGAGGTCGTGGTGAAACTCTGCTTTAGCAGATTTGAGTTTTTCAGGTGGTAAAACGTCTAGGACGCGAGACAGATTCATTGGTGATTATACGATGAGTAGTCGTGTGAGTTGAAGCATTAATATCAAAAGTGAAATTTGTTAATTCAGGATACGATTGAAGCAAGGCTTGATATTTGTATGATTTATCCGCAATAAATAGTAGTGGGCTGACAAATGTGGAATTGAAATGTCTTCCTAAACCGCATAAATGTGTACTCCTATCAATAAGTCTCTTTATTTTAACATCCACTAACAGCGAAAAACTGCTGGCGAAAATCAGCTCCTAAAATTGAGTGAAGAAGGTTAGCTATAATGGAAACCTACTGGAAACTTCGTCTGGGGTTCAGACCCAGTATGAGTGAAATCTCGCCGAAAGTTTAATAGGAGAGCTGTTGACTGCTTGAAGAGATATGCCAGAAGCGAAAAGATTTCTTTAGCAAATTTAGACGGCCAGACACTGCCAGATGCTCCGGAATCGACTAGAAATTCCTTTTTTGACTCGAAATCTAGTATGAAAAATGCGCGACTAGGAGAAAATGTGCCAAGAACTGCGGTCACGCTCGGATTTCGGCTTTTAAGTTTTCCTGACTTTTAAATGTACAAGGTTGTAAATGTACATTTCTTAACTGTAGAACCAAACTTATAATGACGCCAGTAGAAAGGTTTTGATCTGCTAGGAGAACAGGAATTAGAACGACGAAAACGACACCTTGAAGAACTGTTGATACGCAAAGGACGAACTTATGTGACTAGCTTGTTATAGTGTTCTGTGTAGACTCACGAAATTCCTCAAATTCAGAGGGAACTGTAGCAACTGGCAAAGGATAGTTGTTCTATTCTGAAGTAGATTTTGTATACTCTAAAATTTTATCTGCCGATGCTGCAAGCTGGTCAACTGTGCTAACGTCGGTCAAATGGGTGAGAATACCTTGAACATACTGTGGTAATCTGGCGAAAAAAAGTTGTTTAAGCAACTTACTTTCAGCAGTTTTGTCCTCTGTGAGCTGCCGCATTTTTCTGAGCATTTCTGATGGTGTTCGGTCTCCTAAATGCTCGTCGTTCAGAGGTTTTTGAAACTTCTTTTCAGAAGAGAGCGAGGTTCATCTTAAAATTTCGTCTTTGATTGATGAATACGTTGCATCCTCCGGTGGAGCTGTAATAATATCTCACAGTTCTCCAGTTAATGATGGTGGTATAGAACAAAGTAAAATTTAGATGTGCTGTTGTTCTGAATTGTGCTTGTTTGTGTAGAAAATGCTTCCAACTGGACAAACTAAACAATGATGTCTCCTGTGAAAATTGGTAATACAGGATGATTCATAGCAGATATCGTCGCTTGAGTTGAATCTCCCTTGCAAGAAAGATTACAGAGTAACCTTCCTTTTCTGAGTTTCTCGAAGCATCGTTGTCACGAAACGTGATTCTTGATTATTCAAGAAGCTTTGCGTTTCTCTTGGAAGTTTCTAAAATGTCTAGCTTTCCATTAATAAAAACAGCTTACTAACCCAGATTTTCGATTATTAGTCGATTAGACATAGAGCCATTCACGTCGTTGCTATGTATGTCTATTTCTCTACGCTCTGGAGCAGATATGACTGAAAGCCACCACTTTGCTGTTGTTCTACATTTCCTATCTCTGAAATTTCTTGCATAGATCTAGCATCTACTATTTGATTCTATGTATTATCGTCGATAGAAGAATTAAATATATTTTTATGTAGTAAATGTATAGACCTTGTATTTATTCATTCACCTCTGTATGAACTTTTGTAATTAACATGCACGTAGCCACATCAACACTTTGTACTGTCTATCTATCTCATGACACAACGATCACCACGTGGGAAATTTGTTTAAAGTATATTTATTTATTTATTTATGTGTTTCAGCCAAGTGGCTGCGGTCATGCTGGTGCACCACCGTGTATGTGCATTTTTGTGTATGTATATGCATGCAGGCATGCGCCAGGAAAATTAGCACCCTCGCTGATATAAGACAAGTGAAGGTTTCTACAGCAATGATGTTTCTATTTGCAATACAAAAGTATATCTTAAATGACTATAGAAATTAAAGTTATAAACTATTTCGTCTTTAATTACAACAAGCAAAAATAATCGAATGGAAAAAAAAGCAACTGATAATTCCAGTAAAAAGAGTAATTAGGTTTGTTACGATCTATATAATGGTAATAACTAGAAAATAAAGCTGGTAGATAAGACTTGAAAAATATACAATTAGTAGCAGCTTTCAGCTGTTATTGCTAGTAAATAAATGGACATCTCTCATCTTTGTATCATTTTAGAAACATTATTAATAATTTACTGACAAAACAATATTGTATTATATTTTATAAGTACATGCGATCTCTGTTTCATTTACAATATTCTATGTCTTCTAAACAAATAACTCATTTTGACTCCGAGCGGGTTAGTAATACTGGAAAATACAGCAGCGAGAAATAAGTACACATATATATTCAATATGGCTGACATTGCTTGTCTGAGCGTCGATGGATATATATATATATATATATATATA
>NC_068982.1:160706273-160707027 GCF_001194135.2 Octopus bimaculoides
CACTAAACTGTATTTAAAAACTGTCGCTTTAAATCGAAGAATAAAATATTGAGTCTTCCATAGCTTTCTCTCCGTAACTTACAAAGCCTTTCGGGTTTGTTTACAAATATTATATGCAGTATTAGACACTTTAAGTATATATTAACTAAATTTGGCTAAATTGATGGGTGAGCGTTTGACCCAATTAATGAATGAGCGTTTGGCGCAAGGAGCCGTGCAAGCGTTGATCTGTGGGTTCGATTCTGGCTGGGTTTAGCTCATCATTTTTCAGTCATTTGTTTGTAAATTGGCGTTTGAAATTCTTGAAATTCTGTATATATAGAAGCATATATACAGAAGGAATCATATTTAAGTATTTATACAGAAGTTTAAGGCAATCACCAACCTTTCTATCCTGCATCTCCTGTCTTGTAGTGCGTGGATAAGAAATATTTGCTATTTTTAGTGTTGGAGGCTTGTTTGTCGGGGAGAGTATTGTGGGATCAAATGGATTTTTTGGTTTCTGGGCTAGTCTGTCATGGTTCAGTGGTTTTTGGGACTGGTCTTGGAGTTCAAAATGGTGTGAGAGTGTGTGTGTCTGTGCACGTTTCTATGTGTGTATACAATTGTTCTTGTGTTTGTGTGGGTTTTTTTATTGATCTTAGAGTTCAGTGTGGGGTGTGTACTGGTCTGTGTACGTGTGTTTTATATTTAGCAGGATGGTGTTGTCTGGGCATTGGTGCAGTGGGAAAAGTAGGAATTTGGAGGATTTGTC
>NC_068982.1:160707037-160720627 GCF_001194135.2 Octopus bimaculoides
GTGTGTACTGGTCTGTGTATGTGTGTTTTATATTTAGCAGGATGGTGTTGTCTGGGCATTGGTACAGTGGGAAAAGTAGGAATTTGGGGGATTTGTCTTGTGCACAGAGATCTAAGTGGTCACAAATTTGTGTCTGCCTTGTGGTGGGGTCCCTCAATTGTAGGCGGTGGACTGTCATCCTATGTCTGAGGGTAAGACTATTCTGCTCTATATAGTCTTTGTGGCACCCTTCACACCTAATGGCATAAAGTAAATTCCTTGATGCGTAGGTGAAGCTATTTTTTACAATAAAAGTGTGTCTTGACTGGAATTTGTATATTGTTCCTTCAATGAAGTGGATGCAAGACCTGCAGTTAGATCGACCACATATTTTGACGGTGAGTGTTGGGCTTCTGTTGAGTAATTTTGCATTGGTGAGTAGGTTTTTTAGTGATTTGGGTTGTCTCTTGCTTTTTGTTATTTTATGGGCTTCGGGTGTTTTTTTAAGACGTGGGTCTTGACTCAGTAGTGGAATGTCTTGTATGTAATCGGGTAAGCTTCTGTATTTCTTGGATTTTGTGTTGAGAGATATGGAAGACTATTTAATGTACCTTGAGTGTGTTTCGGTTTTCGTAAGTCTCTCTATATCGATTGTCTTGGCCCGTTCTATTCCATTGTCAACTAATGATGCTGAGTACTCTCGGGAAGAATTGCTTTTAGTTCTTGGAGTCTTTTATTTCGCATTCTATGATTTGAGACAATTGTACAGATTCTTCTCGCTAGATTGAAGAGGATTGGAGGTGAGCAGGAGGCATTGTTTGGAATCAGTTGGTTTGTAGTGGATATCAGTTTCAATGTTGATGCTTTTTTAATATAATAAGAATGTCGAGAAACGGAAGTTGGTCTTGACTATATTCCATTGTAAATTGGATATGGTTGTTGACACTATTGATTAAATTTTTGAATTCATTGAGTTGGTCGAATGTGTGATTCCACTCAACACATAGGAATTCACTTCTAAACCACGACTGTAGGTTTCAATCCACACTAAGGAACCAAAATTACATTTACTACCAACAACCCAGACGCCGGAATAACCAAAACGTTTTTAGAAGGCCAGACGATAATGGGGGGAAATACTATAATACACACCAAAATACCGCAGACAGAAGAACACCAGAAATCATTTTTAGGCCAGGGCAACAGAATCCACGACACCAGATGGTAAATACCAAACCTGAAAAACCAAAAATAGTGAATGTAAGGCATACAACAGTTGTGGTCATTATTGCCAGATATGGACGACTGAACAACTTAATATCTTCAATTTGCCATTTCTTCAGTTTACTTACAGAAGATCCATCTTATAATACATACATGCAAAGAAGTTTAAACTTTAGGTTTTTGAACATATCATTATATCAGTAAACGTATGAATCACCACTGCCCAACTACCAATTTACAGCCGACACAGGAGCCAACATGAGACACAACATAGAAACAAGAAATCGAAACCATAACCCCTACTAACAACTTAAATATATCGTCCTGGACGATATATTTTGTGTCTTTGTGTTGCTGTGTGTATTGTTCATGAAATAGGAGATAATTATATATAATTTAATTTCGTAAGCTGGTAATTACAGGCTGTACTATACATTATCATATACGATAGAGATAAACATACTTGTAATCATGGTCATGAAAGATTTCGATTGTATATTGTATGCAAATTCTCAATATCTATGCAAAACGTGTGTATATCATTATATTTCTGGTGTAACGTTAAAGACTTTCTCTATTCCCGAGCGTTATACAAATACATCCATTTGTTGTTTACACCACCTGTCTTCGTCTGTTGTTTTTTCGTGAATTCTCCTATACATACATACATACATATATATATATATATATATATATATACATATATATGTTCAGATTTATATATATATATATATATATATATTCTTCTATTCTTTTACTTGTTTCAGTCATTTAACTGCGGTCATGCAGGAGCACCGCCTTTAGTCGAACACATCGAACTCTGGGCTTATTTTTTGTAAGCCAAGAACTTATTCTATTGGTGTCTTTTGCCGAACCGCTAAGTTAGGGAGACATAAACACACCAGCATCAGTTTTCAAGCGATAGTGGGGGAACAAGCATTAGACACACAAATACATACACACACACACACGACAGGACAATTTGAATTTCCGTCTACGTAATCAACTCACAAGGCTTTGGTCGGCCCGAGGCTATAGTAGAAGACATTTGCCTAAGGTGCCATGCAGTGGGACTGGACCCGGAACCGTGTGGTTAGTAAGTAAGCTCCTTACCGCACATGAAACGAAGTAACCGTTTGTGAAGTGTTATTCGGCTTTAATAGAATAAAATTATAAATAAATAAACAAATAAATAAATATATCTACAGACGCACGTACACACAAACACATACACATGTGTATGCGTGTGTGCACGCGCGTGTATGTGTGTGTACGCGTGCGTGTATGCGTGTGTGTGTGTGTGCGTGTGTGTTTAAAACAAGCATAAATTAATAGAAATACTCACAAACATTCACTCATATATAACATATGTATGTGTGCATGTATGGAAGAGAGTGTGTGAAAATCAACCGAATTTTACGTAGAAAATGTGTTTGATATAAATATACACATGTGTACACATGTAACTAAATCGAACAATTATACATAAACGCAAACATATATCTATATATATATATGTGTGTGTGTGTGTGTGTATTTGTATATAACTATATATGCACAAATATTTACATTATATGTACATATATGCGTATATACGTGTGTGTGTGTGTGTGTGTGTGTGTGTGTGTGCAATAACTAGCTGCATAAGCATTAGATGTACATAGATCAAATTTCCTGTAATTGAGTATATGTGTTTGTGTCTTCCGATTTAGATAGAGTACATTTATAACCTAGATATCGTTGACTCTCGAATCTTTAAATATTATATGACAAATGAAATGCTATGAACATTAATTGAACTTAATTGCATAAAATTACATTTGTTGTTATGTTATCTGTTTGGAAATCTCCCCGAGTTTGAAATTATTGTACATAATCAAATTAGATATCGTTCTCTTTGAAATTCTACCGAGCATTGTGAATTATAAAATTTATGTTAGTATATATGATTTCCATAGACGCCAATTACTCATGATACAAGCAGACCAGTCGATCTTTTATTTGCTTCATTTTCATGCTGTCAGTAAAGACTTCAGAATGTCTCTTCTGGAATATAAATACAAAATAAACACAGATTTCCATAACTCAAACTAAAAAGAAAGAATTCAAATTCGAAATGCTTGAAAGTAGATAAATAAAATATTACTACTAACAGTACAAGACGTCCCCATTAGGGGACATCTTGTTAATCAATGTATGTGTTAATTACTATATTTTCGAATAGTAATTAAGACATCCATCTTAAATTGTGTGTGTTGTCTAGATCAGTGCTTCTCAAACAATCTGATGTAACGTACCGACAGTTTTTTTTTTCCAATGTGCCAGGGACCGGTAATATTTCTTAGTAATATTAATTTATACCGGAAACAATATATATAAGAAATGTAATAAAAGTTGACCATTTTTTTTAATCTTCTGTTTACTTTGTAAACAGATAATACAGTATTACGTAAACATTTTAAAATCATTTTATGTTTTTTTCTTTTCTGGAAACTTGTGTACCGGCAGCTGATGGCTCGCGGACCAGCACCGGTCCGCGGACCATCACTTTGAGTAGCAACTGGTCTAGATAACTTTAAACTGCTACTAATGTCCAGAGATACTTTCTCATATTGTCGACACAAGCTCTTTAAGCACTGACTATATCGTCTGATGAAATGATTCTCTTCACCGATGGACGGCATTGATGTTTTATGTGATTTCACCATTTCTGATCAACAGCGGCAGCCCAGCCTTACACCGAATACAAGAAAGAATATCAGTCGAGTTGCTATAGTATAATTATTACCAAACATGTAATGATGTCTGTAGAGCCTGTGGGCCACGAATGACTTAGCTATTAGCGATTGCAACAGTATTTGTTCAAAAGCACGTGTCGACAACATGAGATGGTATCTCTGGACGTTAACAGCACTTTTAGGTGATTTAGACAACGCATCCAATTTACGTTGGATGTGCTAATTATTATTCGTTACAAATACTGCTTGCTGTCACTAACAGCAAGTATATTTTTCATAAACTGCCAATAGGTCTACCTTATGCCTGTGACTCATACACCGAAAGCTTGCTGGCATGGTGACAGATATCACAATTTTATAAATTGGTAGACTGGCTGAAGAAATCTAACATCAGCAAGCAAGCCATAGTTTCATATGTAACAAATGTTTCCTTAGATTACTTTTTTTAGCTTAAATGTCTCTACATAACCCATAGTGAAACGGTACTGCTTAATAACTTTAAGATAGTAATCTTAAATCAGGTTTTCAGAGATGTTTAATCACATTCCAAAACTTAGTGTCATAAAATTATCAGTCTTGAATGTCAAGTACGTTACTAAATATCATAAGACATTTTGTCCACAACACTACCGAATCGAGTGTGCAATCCACTGCCCTACACAGAGCATCAACATGCTTGTATTACCGTAACAGTTTGTAATTCAATATTTGGGACGTATACAAATGCAACATAGGTATTAGTGCAGTAGTGTGCGGTATATTGCTTGATGATGGCGCTATCGAAACGTTGTGTATGGAGAAAGTAAGTACTTATTTCAATGTGTCTAATTCCATTATGAAATGCAGTTTCAATTCTTTTTCCCGGAATTTATTTGTTTCGCCTGGTTTCACATTTGAGTAGGAATATTGTCAACTACTTGACAATGAATGAAAAATTGCTACCGTTGGTTTTGATAAGGTTATTTTTTTAACTTCTCTTGAAAAATATTACGCCATCAGCAGACTACTGCATAATTACTGCTAGATTTCTGTTCTCACAGAAGCTTTTTAGCATGTTTTGCTTCTGTAATTTTTTTGGAATAGATAAAACTATCATATTCACAATTATTACTAAATATGTTTCATCTTTGCAGAGCTTTTAGATGTTGAAGATAATACCTATATTAACGTTATCGAAAGAGAATTTGTTTATATTCTGGTCACTTTCTGGGAGTAGACCCTGACAAAGAGTGATTTTTCTCTTTGCCAGAGCTCTCGGACTTATGTTGAATATTTCTTTAGATGATAGTTCAAAGTGTTCTTAACTGTTATAGTAAACGTGGCTACAATATTTTCTATTTTTATTGCAATATAATTTATTGACTCATTTACATATGATGTTGATATTGCTTTTCTCATGCCATTTCTGATTACTAAAATCTCAAATCAAATGGATTCTATCAGTGACCAGCATGCCTTTTTAGGGAGCGTTTGTGACTACATTATCTAATGTACTTTTCCTGTTTTATAGTGATATGGAAATAATTAGAGGAAATTTGGTTGCTATTTCTAGCAGGTGAGGTGACCATGCGGAGCCTCCCTTGAGTGTTCTCAGAAGTTGTCAGTCTCACCGGCATGTAATGCGCAAACTGATCCCAAAGATTGCTAATTTCTATAGAGTCGTAAACTGATATCCCCCACACCCTATTGAATCAGTCACCTGGCATTCAATTTATAATGACCTACTCTATAATCAATAATGTTTTATTTCAAATAGACTGAGAAACGTCAGTTCCGTTCATTGTATATGTTTGTATGAAATTCAATGGGAAGAAAATAAATCACTAATACTATGACAGCTGATGGAGCCGATGTTGAATTCGCTATGAATATACTTTACCGAATTGAATTGTAATTTTAAATCTACGATGAGTAGAGTTCGAAACTTTTCTTATATCAGTTCCTTTGTCACATAATGCAACTATATCAAGAATGTACATTCACAGACAATAAGGCATTTTACTTATAGTAAATCGTATATGTCAGAAACGTCAACTTTCTGGAAATTCATGTATAGTCTACGGAAATCGACATATATCTTCTAAAGCATAAAAGAGAATCTAATTATTTCTACAAAACTATTTTCCTTCGTTTTACGGAACCTAAGATGAATTAAAGTCAATGTAATTTTAGTTAGGATATCTTCAACGTTGACTCTTCACAAACCTAAAGTACATATGTAGTATTTATTTAGTAATCTCAGTGGATGAAAGTAGAAGATCAAAGTAGATTTATATTCAGAAGTGTAATGCATGTATTTTGGTAATTTACCGCTCCTAGCCTACCATCGCTTTTCCTTAGCAGACTAATTTTCTTATGCATACATTAGCTTACACGTGTCTACATATTGCTACCGTTGGTTTTGATGTGTTCACACGAGTAATGCAATTAGAAGTCAGAATCTAAATAGATATCAGAAAAGTTGTCTTTAATTTTCCAGTTGGTGCAAATATTCATTTAACTTAAATACGGTCGAAACTAAAGTTGTGTAAATTAATTACCTCAAATTAATTACTACAGAAGCGTCATATAAGGCATCCTCTAGAATTTGAACGCACTTGCGTACATGTAATCAAAAATAGTTGAACAAAAGTAATTATTAAAGGAAGATTAGAAAAATACCACTTTATGACTACATTAGAATAACCCTTACCAAACTGATAATGAAATTTACTAACAATGGAAGTGATGACTATGGAACAAACGTTTTTCTAATAATGGTAAACACCTACCTACACAGACTACTTTGAAATCGCTGCCCTTGAAAGTACAGTCCTGAAAGGTGTATTTGGTTAAGATGGATGTAGTACCCTCAGCTATTCTATCAACATAAATATGATATCTAAGTTTTTGCATACTTTGTGTACTTACTACATATATCAATCCAAATTTCACAAAGTCAAAACTAATTACAATTCTTGCTACGGTGATGAAAAGAACAGAAAGAGCTATTAGAAGATCAGTGAAACGGAAGTCTACTACCACTGTACTCTAAATATGAGTTTGAATATCCTTGTAGTTTTGGAAACGATTTTCGAAATAAATACTTACAGTTTTTGACAACACAATCTGCACCGGTGTATCAGTTTTACAAAAGCAATGTAATACGAGTCTACATATTGAACAAAGTAGAGTTGAAAGCAGGTTCTACTGAAATTTTAAGACTCTATAACGCATAGAACAACACAACTATGTCATGAACTAACACAGTATTTTGCAAATAACGCACAAACCCCAGATCGGGCAGAAGACGAACTATACGTATAACAGCCTATGAATTTCTGGAAGTAATCATAAATAGAAAACTAGTTGAACACTACATATTAGAAGAAAGGAGCATGGGAAGTTCTTATATGGGAAGAAAACATCAAACATGTCGGACGGACTGAACCTATATCATGAGCAAAAATATATACCGCTAAGAAATATACATAATTTATTATGCATCGCAGTGGAAACACAGAAAAATCAAAGAAAATATAAATATATACCTGGTAAAGCACTGAAACAGTTAGTCCGACACTGGTATCAGTTTGTCATCGCTGTATTTACTGAAAAATAATATTACATAACCTAAAAGACTAAAGAATTACTTTTATAGGCGAAAGTGACCGTATTTCGAAATAAGAAATCCTAATTTCCAGCGCAATCTTGTACCATTCACACAGCCAAGTATAAGATACCGACCAAAACATAAAATTGATGTGAACGAAAAATAAATGTTTGTTCCGAAAATGTTAGTATTATGATTGTATTCCCAATAAATCCTCTCAGACACATTTTTAAACTACATGATAAATTCAATTTGCCACATTTGATATATATATATATATATATCATCGCTGCTGTACCTCTGTATAAATATTTTCTTCTTGACAAAGCTTTTCAGATGCAACAAATTTATTATTTGCTCTTTGCAAATAAAAACAGCTTAACAACAAATGTTCAAAATGTGTTCACGAACGTATTAAAATGATTTGCATAGCTTTAGTTTAATCAGGACTGCTTATTGTTTCTTTAATTAACTATTTAGATATTTCTGAAAAATTCAGGTGACAGTTCCTGTCAGGCTTTGATTTTATTCTAATACCCTCAGAATTAATATTCATAGATGCAGAGTTCTTTATAATAAAAAAAATCAGCCATATAAGACATGTATCCGTTTAGTAAAATAATATTTTTCGTATTCTTTCGAGAATATTTACTTTAACGCAGAGTAGATTTTATACATACACACAGAGGATTTCATTAAATTTTCGTATTGCTAAGGCGCCTAAATTTCACTTCTAAAATGAGTTGCATTTAACAAGGAGCCTGGCTCACGGTGATAGATTATGAGCTATTAGCATACTAGGTTGGGTGCATTTAATCAAATATTGCTTCCCAGTATTGAGCTTATCATTGTTGCTTCGTAGTTCACATGTCACAGTGCTCGGTATTATTTTTATCGCTGTCATATACAAGTATTGGTTTCAAATTTTTGCAATTTTGGTAGAGGGGGGGTAGACAATTACCTCGGCCTCCATGCTGAGCTAGTATTTATTTTGTCGACCTTGAACTGATGAATGAAAAACTGACCTCGAATCGATGAAAGTGAAAATCGACCTCAGTGGAATTTGAACTCATAACGTCTTTAAGTTATGAGTTCAAATTCCGCTTAGTATTTTCCTCTGCCTGCTAACAGTTCTGCCATCTTCAGGCCCTGTTACATACAAATATTAGTAGCAGCACAATTTTGGGATTATGCAAGGACACTATTCCTACCTTTTAACAACTGTACCAACGTCACAAGTTGAAGATATTCTCTTCATGCTTGCTCAGTCTGCTATTAAAATCTTCCACATATCCGCGTGGCAAACCCCATTATCTTAATAACAGGATGATATATCAACTAATATGCTACTAGAAATATGTACATCCCTTGATCGTCTTTAATCATAGGTCTTTAGTCATAGTACTGATTTGGGGTTAAGCAATAACAAAGTGTTTCATAATGAAAAATTGTGAAATTTAGAATACTTTTCTAATCAAATGAAACTTGTTTTTTTCAAATAACACCAGACACATTTCACTCTGCAATGGTGTCTGTCCTGCCCGACGACAGTTTCTGCCTGAAACATTATGATTCTGCCAGACCTTACAGAAAAAATAATTTACCCATATTTACAAACGATCTCGAATTACTGTGACGCAATCACCAGCTTCTTCCGATTCTCCTGTTTAACGCAATATTTTTGAATGTTAAAATATATTTAATTCTTTGAAACGAAATAGCAGTTGAATATTCACAATATGTTAAGCATTATATTTATAACGTTTAACTGGTTTGAAAGGGCAATCAGTAAAGTAACGGATAAAATTCTTTGCAGTATTCCTTTAAGCTATGAATTCAAATTTTGTAAAGTTCGATTTTGCCTTTTACCCATCAGACGACAGCATAAGTAACAGATAAGAAATAGGTTGTATCTAATCGAAATTGCGCCTTGATACAAATCAATACGTAATTCAAATATAAAGAGTCTACTATGTTTTGTTCTTATATGAACGATGTTATATGTATGAAATAGGTATGATATATTGTTGCTGTTCTTGTTGATTGTATTTAGCCCCAAGACATCTCTGGTCAATCAAATCTCTCATGAAAACGTTCCAGCGATGACCAGCCTTTATTCTCGAAATATCAAATTGTCTTCACGAATAATTATAGAATAATGCGCATTTTGTTCGATGCACCTTCAGTTATCTGAATAATTAATATCTTACATGTGAGTGTGAAGCGAGGAAGAAGATTGTAAAGTGAAGAGTAATAAAATTACTTTCAACGACATTAATATAATAGGAAGTTTCATTTAGTTTTATAGAATCTATTGTTATCATCCCAAAGGGATATATCCATCTTGCTGTATGAAATACGACAGAATATTTCAGCATTCCCAATCATGAGAAAACACAATAATATTGAGGTTTTTGCATGAAGGCAGGAAAGGAATTCTTATAAATGTATTCATGACATAATTCTTATTAAAATATAGATAGTTCTATTCCATAGTTTCCCAAATCAATATGAAATCCGTTCGTTTGTTCTTGCTCCCATCCAGAAATATACGGAACAAGTTAGCATAAAACAAGCTGTATTCTTCACTTATACATTTGAAGAAGCTTACTTTGATGCAGAATACTAATCAGGAAAGGACAATTCGTATAAAATGAAATGCACTACTTATAAGTTTCATACAGCAATTACTATATTTGCCCTTGATTGCAACACAGTAGCTCTACAGTGCAGAAATTGAGCATGGAAATTTTGAAAATTTGGCAAAATCATTCAAGATCGAGCTCCGCCACTTCATATTATGAGTTCAAGGTTCATCCTCCAATGTCATATATAAAAGGACCAGTTAACGGATAAATCAATTTGTTCTTCAAGGCACTGTGGCTTTAAAATGGGCACTTCGACGTTACTTCCGTTTTCGTTCTTCCAGCTCTGTAACCAATCTCTGATCTTTCTTGTACAGCCCGTTCCCTCCGTCAAAAGAGACAAAATCTTCCGGAGCCTTTTGATTAGATCTTTGAACTGGTATTAGGTAAATATATTCAATTATCCTAGTCACAGATTCCACATTTGTCCCTAAATCTCAAGCACCAAAGCCAAGTGTGACCTGAAATCTGAGTACCATGCCACTCAAACTTAGCTATACCTCATCCACCGCATTATAAAAAAATACTTAGTATATTAGTTTAAAAAGATATTGTATAGGAAGAATGGTTCAACGAGCAACTGATTGGTTTTGCAACAAAAGTCAAGGAGTCTGTAAGCCTAAGGACAAAAATTTCTATTCATGTGGCCATTATATTGGCCACCTCACATTATTCGGAGTTCTCGCATACCAAGCACCCTCGTATACACGTAAGCATAGAAGTTTAACGAGTCTCAAGAATTCTTCTGTTAACATCGTTTTCCACTGGTTACAGCCCTTACCCTACCCTTATATTTTTCTCCACCTTCTTCCAACCTATATCCTATGCACCATCTTAAACATATTTTTTCCCTCCAATTTATTGAGCTCAATTCAAAATAAAAATAGTCTGTTGGTCGATATGGATAATCACGCTCTGCTTTAGAATTATCTTGTTAAGAACTTCCTATGTTAAGAGAAAGTTTAAATTGAATGCGGTTGTGAAGTTATGTTCAGACAATGAAACAGAGATAATTTTTTTATTAAGATGAGAGTAATTTTATTCGAATATAATCTAATTTTCATCGAAAAGTTACCCCCCACCACGATCTTAACTGTTACACCATTTTTTCCTTTTAAGAAACTGTTGTTGAATTTGTTGGCAAAAGTGAATAGTGTTATCAGCTTGATAAAATGTAATATTTTTAAATAATTTCTTTTTTAGTAGCACCGTTTCTAAAATACAACATACTTGACTTTTGCAAACTAGTAGCAGTGTAGCACAAAATATTCGTAGGTTTGTGAGGGAGCCTGTTTATGTATGTAAATATGTATATATATATATGTATACATATGTATATATGTATATATATATATATATATATATATATATATATATATATATATATATATATATATATATACACACATACACAATCACTTTGCGAGGTACTGTCTACATAGAACAGTACTTAATTATAAGGGAGACCGGTCTAGTTGTTACATTTTTTTTTTGCCTTTGCACCCACATAAAGGAACACAGCTGAAGTTCTTTATAGATTTAATTAGTAAAACATCTCTTTATTGTTATCACCAGCAAAAAACACAAATTACATAACATTAATTAGACAGGTCCTAATTAATGAGATCGTGTCAGCTGTGACTATTTTCCCCGAGTGCGGGGTACGTTGTGACACTTGCTTGGGGTAATTTGTTACAACTGTCGATAACTCGGAATTATGTTAACAAGTTTAAAATGAATACGTCTCCTGCTTCTTGCATCTAGGAAGTATTATTTTAATTAATTAACTGTGCTTTGAACCACCTCATATCCTAACTGTGAAACTGAGAGTCCTCATCAGCCAATTTCCCCATTGATACATGTACCATCTAGTCAGAATCGTCCTCCATTAATTTCTCACCACACAGATCACACAGAAAGTCCTCTCATCCATCGGTACAGTCAGCGCGTGCCCAGTCTTTACAGATCATGCATTGCACCCATTCTTCACCTGGAAGGGAGTTGGAATACCAATCTGAGCAGACAAGCCATTCCTATTCGGCGACTTGCTTGCTGCGAGGCTGCTTCCCTTTGCCTTTACCTGTTTTAGTTGATTTTCCCTTCCTCTTTGTTGCCTTTTCTGTACCAGTTCCCTTTGGTTTGGATTTCCGTTCGTTTATTTCATCTACTATGCGCTGTTTTACGGCAACATCCCGTAATGATTTCTTTTCATCCACAACTTTTCTGGCGGCTCTTTCCATGACATCAGGAGGGGTATCCCCCCCCCGCGCCTTGTAGTCTTTCTTTTGTAATTTCTAGGCATGGTGTGTTAAACTGAAATAGAAGGGTTAAGTTGTTACATGCCTGGGGTAAGTTGGTACACGACCATGGTCCCCGACCATGGATTTCTGGTGATTACATCGTACACAGCACTAGCAATTCATGGCATCCAGGACACACATTCATGTATCGAAGGCATCTTCCAACACTTCCTAATGAACCACAAACTACTTCAGTAACACCACTTGTGCTTTAATAGTTAAGGAAATAACTTTGCGGCAAATCTTCACTTTCGGAGTAAAAAATTGTTTTTTGAGCCATACCATTCCTGGTGACAGCCCGCAAGTGCAATCATGATGCTATGGAGTTGGTCTTTACGAGGTAGAAATCTGAGTGCCACCTATTTCTTGAAGTTGGAAACAATTGGCTTATAACATGTAACAACTACACCAGGTCTCCCCTACATATTGAGTATATAAATCATATATGTATGTGTGCGCACGTGTGTGTGTCGAGATACGAATATAAAATACTAGGAATTATGAGAGGTACAAAGTAGGATTGTTGACGTATAAATTTGTCCGACCACTGCTTCCTGTTTTCAAACTATTCGACTCCAAATAAGAGCGCGTGATAATTGTAGGAAGATGCAAGTCAATCATTTTTTGAAAGAGATGTAATGAGTAATTAACAGCTGTCAATTAACCGTCAATCACTTAATTATGACAGGGATTTAGTAACATCAACCAGTGCCCTGTGACTTTTATCCCAAGCATAATATCACTTAGATATTAAATGAAAATAGGAAATTATGTTTCATAGTTCCATAGTTCCACACATACATTGACACTAAATATTTATATTCTAGATGAAATATATGCATATCGAACAGCCAATTACACTGTTAGAAAATGTCTTCAACTTTCGATGAGTGGCTACAATATCAAAAGAACGCGATCTGGATGGCTACCAATTGTTCGCATGGTGGCCTCATTTTAACATCATAAGTGAGCCAAATTACTAAACAATTTCATGGTTTTCTTATGAAGAGATCATTCGTTTTTTTGAGCTTCATTTTGAATGGGGTTATGCCATGCAGGAAATGACATATATGTACATATACATACATATATGTATATATATATATATATAT
>NC_068982.1:160720914-160725925 GCF_001194135.2 Octopus bimaculoides
ATATATATATATGTATGTATGTATGTATGTATGTATGTATGTATGTATGTATGTATGTATGTATGTATGTATGTATGTATGTAATATGTTTACACAAACACACACATAGGTGCTTTTGTAACAGAAAATGTTCTGCTCGTTGCTAAGAGTTGTTTAAACTCTTATTTCTAATAATGCTGGTGTTTACTTTCACACTTAGTCACTTTTAGTGACGTTTGTACTTGTGCCTTTTGGTTTTAGATTGCATCTAGCCAGATCCATATTTTATAATTATCACTTTATCATTTTACCGAATCAGCAAATTATTCGGATGATATTTTTTACAAACTATCAAAGCGTTTTAGATTTAACCCTAGGCTACATAGTAGCATTTCCGATGAGGATTAATTTGATCCAAAATCAAAGTGATATGGCGCCCTCGTTTACATAGAAGGCTTGTCTCCCTTGTCAGTCGATAGATAAGTGCTTTTGTAACAGAAAATTTGTGGCTAAGAGTTGTTTTTACTATTTTTTCTAGCAATGCTGGCGCTTATTTGAACCCTTAGTCACTTTTAATGATATTTGTACTTGTGCCTTTAAATTGCAACTAGCCACATTGATAATCTCTGTGTGTGTGCGCGCGCGAGTGTGTTCGATCTACGATAAGCTACATGTTCGGATTGCAACACAATTGAACGAGCTTGTATAGCGTGCTGTGTACTATACGATCGTGCAATCAATCAAGCTCGAAATAAACATGTCAGCTCTCTGGTAAGACTCAAAGCGAAAAGAGATAAAAGAAAATAACGAGAAAACAGACAGAAACGAGAAAAGGAAAACTCGGAGAGAAGGAAAATAAGATTTATGTCCCTTTGTTCCGTTACATTCTGGCCGTAAATATAACGAAACCTAAAAAGAAACCTAGGAAGGTCATATGCTTCTTCTTCAAAACTGAAGATTAATGTAGGGAGAAAATGTTTAAGCTTTAAAGAGAATCATTCCCCGAAGTAATATTTGGCATAAAAAATTTTAATAAACGTTCCGTGAAAGTTTCTTACAGCTACTGTCATAATATAAGCAAAATCATTATCACGTCACACCAGACGCCTACTCCAAAATGTAACTGTAGGAACCCTAATATTTGTCCACACGGTCAGGAATGGTTTGTTCAGTTGAATTCAAAGTCGAGACCACCTCAGACGTCCCAAATAATGAAACTCGTATATAGTATATCCTATCAATAACTAAACAGTGCAATATATATATATATATATATACATATATATATATATATATATATATATATGCTTGAGTGTGTGTATTTCATTTCCATTTTCCATAGCTTCTCCATCAAGTGTCATCGATTCGTATACAGGTCATAAAATATCTTCTAAGTAATCGTATTCTGTGGGTGTATATGTTACATAAACTCGAAATCAGTTAATTTTGTCTCCAGTAGGGTGGGAATGACTACGACTTTATATACATATATATATATATATATATATATATATATATATATATATATGTATGTATGTATGTATGTATGTATGTATGTATAAGCAATATTTCATACCGTATGCAGAATTCAAGAACATATTTTGAGGGATAATTGCCACAAAAATACAACTTTGTGAAGAGAGTAATCGTGGAACAGAACAGTAATAAGTGTAATACTTATTACTTTCACCTCATCTCGTAGAGCTGATACAGCGAGAAAAGATTATTGATGTCGTAGACGTGGAATGTAATAAACCAACCAAAACAGGTGTTAAAGTTCATCATCAAAAATTGTTTGATTATGGCATAGATCAAAATAAGTTATAGCGGTATTTCTTCTTTACTTCATTCCATATGTTAATTTAATTTTATTTCACTTTATTTTTTATTACGCAATTTCTCCTAACTACATCGTCGCACTCTATCTCCCCTTACAAATTAATCTCCAGTCACCACCCAACAATAATAGCTATATTCTAATCTTTTATGGAGTCTGTCTGCTTTAATTTCGCTTAAAGTCGAGAATACTTCTATAAATTCTTAACTAACTAACCTTTAGCTCCAACTATAGACAAATGTTGAAACGAAATCATCAATTTACTTATTACTACATAGTGTTACAAATTATACATTTTTCTTCTTATATTTCTGCGTATCTTAATTCATTTTTATTTGAGAATATTTCAACTCTTTATTTAACTAACTAGATGGCTTCAATATAAATATCATTACAAATTATTATCATGACGCATCTTAAATAGAGAAACTAACTTTCTAATGATTCTGTTTTCTATTCATTTCCTCAAAAGTTTTAACTTTGGTAAGTAAATTTAAATTTGTGAATAACTAACACCGTCAACCGAAGAAAGACACTGACGTGCCAATAAATATGGTTCTTTTCATGTCGTGAGTTGAAAGAAACAACATCCCAATAGCCACCAAATAACAGCATAAGTTGAGAAATGAATAACACAGTAATTTAACTAGATGAATGTAGAAACATGTGCGGTTTGAATGACATTGACCATAGGTCTGGAACGGTTAGCAGACCTGGCACTACAAAAAAAAAAAGATATGTTGTTGTGGCTCCTTAGCCTCAGGTCAACTCTGAACCAGCAGTCGTATGATCAAAGCAGTTCCAACCAAGATGCACGATCAACCAGGTTATTACTAGACTACTCTTCTATAGTGTCCAATATTCTTTTAAACGATACAGTGTTAACTGAAGAAGATTTAGTTATTTCGCGCAGAGGTTTCTCTTTCATGATTTTGTGTTTACAGTTGGCGTTGAGTGAGTGCTAAAATCGTCTCCAGATACTGTGCGTTCATTGATATTCCTTTCCATTTTCTTGCCAATTCACTTTATTTTTTATGATTGATTTAAATTCATTCATTTATTCTTATTTAACCCTTTATTTTCTACTATTTTCTCAGTAATGACTTAGAATCTGCAATCGTCTCAGCTCTGACGTGTCTTCACACGCTGCAGTAAAGGTAGTTTCACCCGAATCGTAAACTAATTTAATTCCAGTAAAACAAGCTGCTAAGTACTATTACTACGAAGAACTACGATAACCCGTTTTCTTCCCATATTTCTATTGATAGAAGACCACCATATGAACATGGATGGGTTCTAGTTGAGTTCAATGTGTAACAGTAATCGGACCATAGATATTTAAAGGTATTTTTCTAGTTACAGAACTCCTACTTCTCTGTATTTTACTGAATATTTCTCTTCTAATATAAAATGACTTCAGATTTTATAGTTACCACTTTTCCGTATATCTTCTGTACTGCTTGTTATTTAATCATGACTTATCGCATGTACCTGATTATAATTAGCATACGGCTATATTTCTCACGCTTACAGGTGAGTAACTCTTTCGAAAACGTCTAGTAATCATTCGATGCCATATTTAGACCCATTTTGTTCTGTTACAATCGTCGATAACAAGCTTTCTGAATCAACATTTCATTTTTGCGATCGTTTGAACATTCGCAGCGTTCAATTTGTTTCGTGAAGTTACTTCCCAGGGTTTACATCACATTATTTCATTTTACAATTTGTACAATGTAAACACAACATTATCGGTGTATTATATTCATTTAGTGTTTAGTCTTGAAATTAAGGGTTTTCTCATTATGTATGCCCCGGGAATTTTTCTGCCTCTTTCTCTAAATCATCTAAATAATTTTGCAATCATTTGTATGCGCCAATTCAATATTTTAACAAGAAATTTGATTTGTTATCACTTACTGCTGTCTTCCAACTGTTCGTTTGTTTGCATCTGAGAGTCTTCGTTTATTTGTTTGCATCTGAGAGTCTTCGTTTATTTGTTTGCATCTGAGAGTCTTCGTTTATTATTGCTTACTTCAATTGTTTGGCTACTGCACCTGATTTATGCATTGCCGTTGTGGTGATCGACCCATTGTTAATGCACCTCCACAGAATATTTTTGTCGTGTTTTACTGTTGACACTGTGATAAAATGTTGTAATGTTAGGCCTTGTAATATTATCACGATTTGTCTTGGAGTCAAAATTCATTTTCTTCAATGCATTCTGATCTCTTTTTCATAGCACTAGATTATTTCCGACTTACCGAAGCCCTTGTAGAACGTCTTTGATTTTCGTTACTATTTTCGTTCTTGTCATGCTTATTATTAGTAGGGCATTCGATTTCCTATATTGCAATGTGCCGCTTTTCTACGTTCTGAATTCAAAGTTCACCAAATGTAACCATTCTCCCCCCTGGAGTCGGTAAAAGGAAGCATCAGTCAAGTATTGGAATTAATAGATTCGGTTATTTCTCCTTCCTCCAAACAGTTAACCTTGTCGTAAATCATAAATAATTGTTGGTAGTAGAAGTAGTAGCGGTTAACGCCAATACTTCAGAATATTTTGATTGTAAGCAACTTGGCCGCAATGATTTATATCCATTATAGTAAACGACTGCATTTTATAGCAATTACCTTGATCTCCTCCTAAAGTTAAACATTTTAAACCTTTCTGCGTAAAAAAACTTGGATTTTCACAGAGATTGCTTTAAATGGTTTTCGCTTATAATTCTCTTTTTCTTTTTGTAAACTACATCTGTTGTTGAAACTTTCGGCAGTAATCTCTACTTACGAGCTATTTGTATGTAATCTACTTAGGAAATGCTGGATTTTTAGAACCAAAACTACTTTAAGTTTATATATATATGTCTTTATATATTCAGAACTATATTACGTTCATTTCTTTATTTATATTTACATAGTTATATATTTCCTGGCAGTATATTTCGGAATAAAATTCTGATATTCAACTGAATATTTTTTGATTGACATAGATTAGAAATATTTGAGTGATAAATCCGATGAGAAATCATGTCCTTCGTCGCTAGAATTAGAAAAATAATATGCCTCAAAGTACAGGTTATCTTCATAAAGAGGGCGGAAACAGTTTAATATAGTTACTGTACATACATATATACATACAAACAAATAAGTATATATATATATATATATATATATATATATATATATATATAT
>NC_068982.1:160726400-160729533 GCF_001194135.2 Octopus bimaculoides
TATATATATATAAAAGTGAAGGCAAGACAAATACCTCAAGTCATATAGATTATCATTATTATTGGAAAATATTCTAAGTTTTACAGCTTTTTCTGGAATATCTCAGAGTATATGATATCCCGCCATCAGAGAGAAATAGGAAAAATCAAAAGGGTATAGATTAATGAAATGACGACATAGAGGAGGACAGGAGTAAAGGAATAAGGAGATGAAGAGAGAGAAGAAAAAGAAGCATAAAAGTTCACAGTTCAGCTTTCTGATGTCGAAATAAGGGAAATCTGGACACAGAATTCAAAGGGTAGTACAAGCATTTAGTGGTTTGGAGCTACGCGTTTGGTGCCAACGACATATAAATAACAACACAAAATTGGCACTTTACAAATTGTTTGTCTTACAATCCCTCTAGTATTCTTCTGAAACATGGAGATGTTATGAAAGACATTTCAAATTGATACAACAATTCCACCAAAAATGTCTTCCTCGCATTTTAAATATTAAATGGAGCTCTTTTAATCCAAACTCAGATGTCCTTGCGTCTGCAGGCATCACTTCAATTAAAGCAATGATTCTGAAAAACCAAATGAGATTGTCTGCCCATATTGTTCTAATAGCAGACGAACGCACACGCAAACAGCTTTTATGGTGAACTTGGAGAGGGGAAACGCTATCGGTGTAAACCTAAAAAGATTTTTAAGGACGGCACAAGGACTACCATGAAGTCACTTGCTCAGTTTGTGACAGATCATGTTTTCCTACTAAATTTCGTGTAAAATCGAAAAGTTACCCCATTGTAGCACATGATTTCCATTTTTTGTTGTTTTATGTCAGATTGTAAATCTGCTCTGATCGAGCAAATATACATTCAAAACTATTCCAATATATGTGTGTGAATTCGTAAATATGAACCAACAGAATAGACGCGTAGTGAACTCTCGACCGACTAGATTAGTTCCCAAATATGCTTCAAACCAAGCTCTATAGGGTGAAATCAAAAATAACACATGAGACAATTCAATGCCTTGAATTCATAAAACAGAATTGCTAAAACTGGAATGTCTTTAGCCATAGGTGTGATGATGCAGTTTTCAACTGGTCGTTGAAAAGAGTATGATCAACACTACTTGTAAATGGTGTAAATGGCTTCTACATTAAGTATTTTTTTTATGAAAGCCAGTTCTTCAAACAGTAAACCGATGACGCTAGTTTAAAACATTGCTTCTCAAATGTAATTAACGGAACATTTACAAAGACAGAAGACAGAAGACTTATTAAAAGACTGAAAATTACAATTTCTCATTTCGATTTTTCAATGTAAACACTAATTACATATCTTGTTAATAGTGATTTTAGTACACCATAATTTTGCTGGGACATTTCTAAATATTTTGTCGTTACATCGTTGTTGCTTATGCTCAAATCAAACTTATCAAACAAACATACAGTCAAGCACATCCTAGTTGTGGACATCAACCTTGTTTTTTGCATATTTTATCTGAGACTACATTATCGGATGTATCCTTTTCTTAAAAGCATTAGAATATGATTTGAAAGAGAACTGGTTGTGCATTTCTAACATACTGAACGACGTCGTAGAAGTTCCTTCCTGGATGTTATCTTGTAATTTTAGCATGAAAATTTAACATGATAAAATATATATCACTTCAAGTAAAACAGCCAACATTTCAGCTCATCAGTTAATTGTATCAAAAAATGTAGAGCCGTTATAATGCTATGCGCCAATATTTACTAGTGTTTTTGTTGTTAAACTTTTATATCTTAATTCACTAAATTCCGTTATTCGGAAAGGATCGATGGGCCACACGTTCGCGTATTGGTACTGTAAATGGATATCTGATTGAAAACCTTTCCATGTCTTCCTTACTGTTCAGACATCGTACATACATGATCATATTATCCAATGCGTCTTTCCTTACTTAATACGTAAGGTGATATGAGGGTATTTTGATCACAATTTCAACCAGTTTGAACAATTATTCTCAGACACCTCTTTTTCTGGAATAAGTGTTAAATACACGTGGTTTCCAATTGCAATTAGATGGATTGCTTAACGATTATTCAATCTATTTGACGAATCACAGCAACATTCGAGAAAAGTGAGTCTATGACTATGTAATGCTTAGTGCGCCGTCTGAACTATTACTTTGCCACCTTTTACACAACTTAAGACACACGTTATATATCAGCTATGATTCTTCTTTGTAATCAGTACGATCAGATATACTTTGTGTTTTGCAAAACTTTATGTATTATGTGTAGAATAGTTCTGAATTGCAATTTTATGGTGAAGTAATTTGCCTTACATCTTGAGGGAAAGGAAAACCGTCATTAATATTTTGATAGATGAGATGAAAATGAATTCAGTTAGAAAAAGTTTCATTTAAATATTTTGCATTTTGCAATTCTACATGTATATGATAGGAGAAAAATATCATGCAGTTAGAAAACTTGGAAAATATTCAATTTGAAATAAATGCTCAAAGTTTCGAATGCTAATTTACCCTGTAACTACCGAATTTGATAATGAACTATTTATATTTGCCAGCGCAGAATGGATGCCAATCATTTTGCATAATAATCAAGGTAGCATGCTGAAATCAATAGAATTCTATTTCGCTAAGGTAACTGATTTTCAATAAATGTTGTCACAATTAGTTACTTTATGCTGTACAAATTCTATGATTTTAGAACACTTATTGGTAACCAATGTTTGGTTTCCTAGAAGGAAAATAAATAATCGATATCAATCGTAAGGAATGGAATTAAAGTTGTTGCTCACCAAAAATTAGGTGTTTGTATATGTTCTCGCCAAATTCTTGGTTAAAATTCCGTTAGTCCCTCCAGGCTTTTCTTTAATTGCAGTTCCGGTAAATGATATAACTATAGAATTTGTTTTCCTGCTGAAATAGACAGGTATATATTGTACATTATACAGATAGTACAACATTTATATAATAAAATAACGAAAGCTGTGCTCTTCTATGTGGTCGCTCGATCTACTGAAAAAATCGGTCAAATCTCACTCAATTTCACATCCTGCCATCTACTACAAAACAAATCACGTTGTATGAGGTCACAGGAATGGATGACACAGTTGTAACTAGAAAAAACCCTG
>NC_068982.1:160729543-160735929 GCF_001194135.2 Octopus bimaculoides
CAAATCACGTTGTATGAGGTCACAGGAATGGATGACACAGTTGTAACTAGAAAAAACCCTGAGCTGTTCAACGACTACTGATCTAGGGGCAAAACACTGATGAAAGAACAAAAACTACTGAAATCAGTAGTAAAGATATTACAAATGATATACTCTGTAAAAGAGTGCACCTAATTTAAAGTTAAACAAATTGAGTATGTGATTGTGTTTGTGTACAGAATAATATCCAACGTAAACCAGCAGACAGTATAATCCGTGTAATCCGGAATGTAATCCGACAACATTATCTGGAGTCATAAAAAATATAGTGTCAGTCTGTTGTATCTACAGGGAAAATACACTAGTTAACAACAAAATTTGCCTTTTCTTAGTTCTGAATCTGTCTGACGAGAGACAAAAACACTGAAGAACTGAAAAAATTGAAGTATTGCCAATATTATGTCTGTACGAATATGTCTGTAACGATTGTCATAGGTTTACAAATGAAAGAAGAGAACATATATAATCAGGATATTTGACATATAGTACCAGGATATCTAAAAAGTTTAAATTTCTAATGGAATAAAACGTGTTAAAAAAGGAAGAACGAGTTTAGAAGGCATGTGCATTTCCTACAAATGCATTCTTTATAATTGTAAGTAGTTTATTTATCCTTGTATTGAATATAGCTATCACAACAATGAGTTTCTAACATTTTGCTCTTGTGACGGCAATAAATGTCAAACTCGCTTTCATCCTCATAGCATTGCTATATTATTTAAATACGTAGATAGCTGCTGTTCTGCCGAGCTCTCTTCTTGTTCCTTTATTGATGTTACTATTTAAGTGAGTCAAATTTCGACTCATTCATATTATTTCACTGCCATTGTCCCTTCAGGTAAGAAAAATGTTTGCAATAATAATTTATTCCCACAAAAATTTCTTTCCTGGAACTCTCTTTGGTCTCTTCATCTTGTTTTGTTTCTGGGTTAGATTCTCATTAGATGCTTATTTTCATTTTTAAACTCCCAACAAGCTAAATTGTTGCATGAGGCGTATTTTCTTACTGGCTACTTGCCACATTATAAAGAATGACTTCCAATGAAAAGTTAATGGAAATCATGCCAACCTCTACGTAGATTTTCGATAAATGCAATTATACGAAGTCGTATATCTACATTTAGTGTAAAGTATTATAGCAAAGTTACTCGTGGAAAATCAACGTCATTCCATATAAGACATTACTGTGACGATAAGTCGGGCTAATTAATGATTACATGTGCAATGTCCACCACAGATAGTTCATATAATCAACATTTCTGATGAGATTTGCTTTTCAAATGGTTCAGTACTTCTTATTTTCATTAATATTTAGTGTGTGTCTCTCACTCACGGATTGTAAATGCATAAACTTCTATATTTCGCATAATGTATGTCACGTATCCACAAGAGCTACTCATTTTGTCGAAATTGGCATCATACTTATGTTCTAGCAAAATATACCATTGTGTAACTTTTTAATGGTATGCAAACTACTTTTCTCCAGGTTGCTTTTGTTTCTATCTTTTGCTCGGGTATCTTTACCCAACTCAGTTATGGAGTCACAAATTCTTAAACATGATGTTTTTTTAACTCACCCCGATTCCGAAGATACTGATCACACTTTTGAGAACCACGCCGATCTATTTGCTTTTGCAGTTGTTGTTTCGGTGTTTCTGTCTGAAAGATACAATACAGTATTCACACGCTACATGAACTGATCTTAATTATATCAAATCTATCGATGGACCCTATCATTATTTTTCTGAAATCCGGGTTTTGATATGCATGGGAGGAATTACCGCAGCACTCTAGCCACTCATACAAATGTTGACAGCAGGACTTAGTATGCATCTTGGGATATTACATGGCTGTGTGATTAAAGATTTGACTACCATGTTTGTAAGAGCCTAGTGTAAATTATTTCGTCACCTTATCGTTATTCACTGCAACATTTTATGTTTCATTTCCATCAAAACTTTGTTCATAACATTCATCATGTGAAACCGGAGATAATTAGACTCTTGGTGCAAATGTTTTGTTTTATTTTTTTAGTTAGAAAGCAGTTTCCTCACGTTCAACTATCAATTATGAGCATATCCTTTAGTCATATTCTATCTTTTTATTAGCTAAAAATTCTGATATGAAAACCAGCTGGGGGTATTTTCAACATCATAGATATTTCCAACGCAGATTCTTAAACAGAATCAACAAAGACGTTATAGATTACATTCGCTTTCCTTTGCATTGTTGACCCTAGCAAGTAACCTTTGGATCTTCATTTGAAAAATTGCAGCTTCTAATGTTGTCTAATTTCAATACACATTAACATTTAGAAGACAATTCGCTTTTAATAGTGTTCACAATGCAGCTTCTATGTTCTGTTGTACAGGATCTCTTTTTTCGTTCAATAACATTCAATCATTGTAATGTAACTTAACTTGCGATTTTTAATAGTGTCCTTTCAACAAATTGCATCTACAGTGGTTTGCTTATTCCAGTATGCCTGAAAGACCAATAGGGACTTGATAATATTTTTGAACGCTGACTATTTAGTGTTAATTCCACATTCTACAACAAGGGTGTTTATTTGCCCTTTGTGTATGTGTGTATATCTCTCTATACACAAATATTGTGTAATAATTGCTTAATCCGGGATTGTAAACAGATGCCCTCCAAAGTAAGTGCTGATACAGTCGATGTTTTGTACCCTGATTATCTATTTTATTGTCACTATGGAGCTTGCTATCAGGTGAAATACTTTCGTGTGATGTTTTATTGTTGTAAAACTGTAGACTTTTTCTGACGACTGTGTATGTGTAGCCATATTTTCGGTGCTCGTTTATTTTCTGGGATTTTGAATTACATGCACACGGCTGTTAGGTTCAGAAGAGTGGGAAATACTCATGAATTCGAATTTCTGATAGTTTAATAATTAAAAACAGAAAAAATATATAATACATTTTGGGTTTTTTTCTTTAGAAAAACATCAATATACATCAATATTTAAACTTCAATTACAAATACAGCATTACAAGGGAAACATTCTAAAGGTAAAATACCTCTGTTACAATATATAACCCATCCAAAGAAAGCATTTTTACCGTAGCAAGAGCAAGTCTGCGAATCCTTGCGTACAATCCGCAATTATATCAACTGATCAATAAAGAAATTGTAATTCAAAGCAAAAACAAGCGAGAAGTAAACTGCTTATTAACTCGCACAAAACCTGACCAGGATAAGAGCGGTAAAAGACTTAAAATAAATATATCTAAAGGTAGTTGATGTAATACTTGTGAATATATTCATATTGGAACGAACGAAAGACAAAATTTGGAACTACTATATGTAGGTTCTCTGAAAGCAAGGTTATTATATATCATTGAATGCCACAATTTCAAAAATATTAATATTGGACAAACCAAAAATGCATTGACTGAGAGGATGTGGATATACAGACATAACATGATAACCACGATTCCATTAAGTGAATATTTGCACAACTGTACTTGTGGAACTTTTAAAATACTCCCTTCTTTTTAAAGTAGACAAAGAATGTAAAATTAGAAGGACTTTTAGAGAGAAACATGCTTTGAAAATATGTAGAATACTTATATTACATACGGAAAATATGTAAATAATACAATAACTCGTATTAGTATTAGCAATATAGGAAATATCAGGCATACTGGTGGTGCAAATTAACAGAGAGAACAAAACGCAGAAGAGTCAATAATAGGAAACAATAAAATAATGTTAAATATTGTTCAGTATAGTAGGCGAGGTGAAAGCGCAAACAGGGTTTTAGAATATATAAACTGGGTGAAATTTAAAATTTTCTGTGGGAAGAATTTACTCAAGCTGTATATGAAATCGAACAGAAGTGCGAGATCTTACAGATTTTATCATATACCATACTTCATTCACATCAGCCATTAGAATATCAGGCTCTGTTGCCATACATAAAGGACGATCCTGTCGGTCATTTTGGAATAATTTGCCTGAATTTATAATACCTCTTTTTATCCTAAAGTGTAGGCCCTTAAAGCCTACACTTATGGTTTTAAAATGTGTAACGGTGCATATTAAAGCTTTTATTTAAAAGAGTGCAGCAAGCTCTATATAATATTTACTTCTGTTATGAGTAATTACTGTACATTTATCAAGAATGTTATTACGAAAGCAATTTCCATCGAACGGACAATTCTCCAGAAGCCTACAATTATAGCCATATATAACTATATCCTTATATAATGCCTTTATGCCTTTATCCATATATAATTATATCCATATATAATGCCTTTATGTTGATTGGCATAAGCAAGCTTGTTATGCAGATTGAACTATGCTCAAAACTCAGATAATCGAGAGAAATTATTAATAAACCCATTACTACGATGAATTTAATTCTTAGGGCTACTATAGATCAAGTTATTACAATACATGCTATTTTAGCCTTCTAACTCTGTGAGTTTATTTTCTCTAAAAATATGTACTTGATTTTTAAGAGTCACATCTCAAAATATGGGTACTCCATTCCAGTTATTTTCCATACGAACTACCAATTTCTTGGACTTCTTAGTATTCTACCAATCTCTTGGACTTTTTCCGTTTGAACTTGGTCCAGATCAGTGATAAGCATGGTGAAAGATTTCATAAAGCAGTCACTATTATTGGAACAATGTATCAAGGGCAGATCGCTCTCCGCATGATGGTAGACTTTTGGTGGCATCACTTTTCTTGAACTCCTTGCTAGTATTCTTAGCAGTAAAGTCAATGTTGTAACTTTTCTGTGGTAACTTTTTTCTAAGTGCATGTTATTTTAACAGTAATTAATTATAGTTTAGTACTTCAATAAATCACATACAATGTTCACAAGATTAAACACTTTTTCCATAAATCTATTGTATGTGGGATATTTTATAGATGAAAATGTAGACAGGATGGAGAAAAACGAATTTTATATTTTTAAACAGAACCCTAAAATTAATTAATATCAACAAAAGTAGTGATTACTAAAAAGATAATTAGTGCCATGCAGTGTATCTTTGTTAAAAACCAGCTCATTCCTCAGAGGAAAAATTTAAATAATTATTAACAAAAGAGAACATACATTATATCGAGGGACATTTAGATGGCCTTTGACGTTTTGAGAATATGATTTTGAACACATTGTTTTATACAAAGTTCTTATTCATCTTGGAAGCGTATTTTACAACTGGCTACAAATCATCTTCAGGAGGCTACAGAAGGCTTGCGCTGTTGGAAAACTTAAATTATTTTGACATTAAATATGAACAGCAAAGTTTTAAATGTAAACGAAAAATCGATTTTTTTTTAAATGAAGTTTTTACAATAAAGATAATCACTTGCGCCTCCTCGGCTACGTTATATGTTTATGTATAATTGAAATTTAAATAAGTTTTAAAGAATCCCTATAAAAACCTAGTCATGTGTCTATAAAACTTTACACACAATCGCCACAAAACATAAATAATTGTATTCGGCATGGAGAAAAATGTTTCGCTTTGTTACTCCAATTGAATTACAGCATATAAATTATTTTCTATTTTCTAATAAATTCAAATTACTTTTATTTCATTTGAAGTTTGGGCAGGATAGTTTGTACCTTTCCTTTTCTTTCGTTTATAATATTATGGCTTTACAATGATAATATATTGTGACAGGTAAAACATAATTTGATGTTTAAAGTCACAAATTGAATTAATGAATGTATATATATATATGTGTGTGTGTGTGTGTGTATGTGTATGTGTGTGTGTGTGTGTGTGTTTATGTATCTATGTGTGTGTGTGTGCGTGTGTGCGTGTGTGCGTTGTATCTATGTAGAGTTACTGCTAATAAGGAAAAAACATATATGACTGAATGAGATACTATCATCGTTGTTTACTCATTTCCTAATTCAGTTTAAAAGACATTAGTTCGTTTTTCTTTAACATTATCTTATTTTTAGCGGGAT
This sequence comes from Octopus bimaculoides, assembly GCF_001194135.2. Lineage (NCBI taxonomy): Eukaryota > Metazoa > Mollusca > Cephalopoda > Octopoda > Octopodidae > Octopus > Octopus bimaculoides. The sequence goes on from NC_068982.1 coordinate 160,735,542, forward strand.
CATTGTGTGAATGAATGATAGAATATATGTGTGGTAAGTATTGTAGCTATTATAAGTTATTACTTTAATGTAATAAAAGTGTACACCAACCGATAGCATACTTCATGAATCGGTGATGCAGCACTTTTGATGGGGAATTTTAGCTCAAATATACAGTGCCAAAGCAGCCTCTTGCGTTTTGGCAGAGAATAGCAGAATATGGCCTAATTCATTTTACTAGCATGACATATTTATTATATTTAAGGTAAAAAGTAAAACTGACTTCGGTGAGATCAGATTTGAGAACTTAAATTTCGTGAAAATAAACTGCAAGGTATTTTCTTTGGCACTGTAATGATTCTGCAAATCCACCATACACACTTTACCAGATTGATCTCTGGAATATATA
>NC_068982.1:160736450-160742164 GCF_001194135.2 Octopus bimaculoides
AAAGGCATTTTGTAGATGTGTTGCTTGTCTTCAAATTTTATTCACCAAATCTCTTGATTTTGTTTTGGGTTTTTACCCTACCAAATTCTGGTGCCTCAAACATTTTAAGTACCACATTTAATCTTTTGATTAAATCTATATTATTATTATTATCATTATTATTATTATTATTATTATTATTATTATTATTATTATTATTATTATTATTATTATTATTATTATTATTATTATTATTATTATTATATATGTATGTATGTATGTATGTATATACATATACAAATTACATATGTATATGTGTGAGTGTGTGCTTGTGTGTGTGTCTCCTTTCACTGACATAGAGGTTCAAATGAAATGGAAGAAGGCATTGACTTACAATACCAACATGGTTCAGACTAGGGATAACGTGTTTTCACAAAAGCTTATAATCTGGTTTCCAAAAGGGAATAAATATTGCACAAGTCTTCTGATCATGGTAGATATGTAAATGACATATTTATCCATGAATTATACTTTAGATATCACTATGTGCAATATAGTTTTGAAAACATACTTCATGAAAAATACTTAGTATTCATATATAGTCATATAACTAGTAAACAATACAGCAGAAAGCAGAATCACTACAGAGTCGGAAAATGTTTTGCAGTATTTGTCTGGCTCTTTATGGTATGGCATCGAGCCCAGAGAGCGTCGAATTTGATACAATACATGAAGTAAAACAATGAGTTGATTTTACAGTCTTTCAGTCTGTACCTATATACGATTTTTTTGTATGATCCACATTCAGGTTCAGTTACTCTCCCAGCTGTGCTTCAACGATAGATGAACTAAGATACTAGTAGGTATACACGATTATCTGTGGCACACGTATTATACGCGGTCTGATCAATAAGTATCCGGACTGTTGCCATAGTAGCTAAGTTAAAGTACGCAGGATGAAGCCGCTTGGCACAGATTGACCTTGAACTCTACTGTGCATTCTAGCTCACTTCCACTGTTCACAGCAGTTCTTGGAAGGAAGGTGTGTAACGTGTGATCGTCGCATTGACCACGACAAAGTTGAGCAGAGAATCTGCATCAAATTTTGACAAAAGCTTGGCAGTACCTGCCCAGAAGCCTATGCACAGTTTTCAAAAAGTTTTCATCGTTCTCGACGCAATCAAGGAGATCTTGCGCAACTGAAACCCGAGTGATCTTTGGTCAGCTGAAAGTAGTTTTACCACAAACTTGGAAGACACGCGTCTCCTACCCAAATATTCAATGATAATGGACTCAGCTGAACCGCAACTAATCTGCACATGTTCCGATAACTCACGGATGGTGATTCGACATTTTCCCCTCACAGCTGCATGCACAACTGCGACGTTTTTTTCCAGTTTTTCTGGTTGCGTGTCTCCCAGAAAGTTCGTCAATATAGACATTTTTTCTGCCATCTTGGAAATGTCTAACCCCCTCCTACACTTGTGTACGGCTCGTACACTTCTCTCCATACACTTTCTACAACTTTGTGTAGGCCTCTGAGCAGGTATCGCCATGACAACTTTCTCTGTCATGGTCAATGCGAAGAACACACGCTTAACACTTTCCTTCCAAGCACTGCTGTAAACAGCGGCAGTGACCTAGAGCGTTAAAACTTAGTGCGCATGTACAGCAGAGTTCAAGGTCAATTTCTGCCAAGCAGCTTGCCTCAGCTTCGTTACTATGGCAACAGTCCAGATAATTATTGATCAGACCTAAGTATATGGATGTATGTGTCTATGTTTCGGTGGTGTATATGTGATTATAAGAATGTTTCCCAAATATCGTTTATCTTTTATCTTTTACTTGTTCAAGTTATTATATTCCGGTCAAGCTGGAGTACCGCCTTGAGAGAAATGATTAGCCGTTGATATACATGTTCTGTGTAATCTTGGTCGGCAATCTTTCCCCGGTTAACTATCATGTATGAGCATTTATCTTGCTTAAAATCCATTCCTATATCTCCTGATAATGCTGAGAGTAGTTCTAATAGTCTCTGATGCTCGTTACATAATCAGAATATATATTTAGGCTGTCAACAAAAAAAATGTGCAAGTGATTTTAATTTTATTCTTTTCTGTATATCCAAACATGTAGCCTTAGCATTTTGTTAACAGAGCTGAGAGGGGATTCATATTATCAGTATCTATGCATACATGCATGCATGTATGCATGCATGTATGCATGTATGTATCTATCTATCTATCTATCTATCTATCTATCTTATATGCAAGCCGGGGATGTCCTATAATCGTTGATTACTTCAAAAACGTATAAGTTTGTGAGCAACAACTAAAACCATGTAGCAACTAAGAAACCTATAGTAGCTTTTTATTGTTGCAATGCTCACATTATCACGACTGACACCGAATTTACTACAGTTCAATATTTAAGAGATGAGGAATTATGTACATTATTTACATTATTTACATTTGATGGGTATTTTAGCCCTAAAATTCACTCCATAATTGCCCACGGGCTTATGGCGTAGTGGTTAAGAGCGCGGACTACTAATCCCAAGATTCCGAGTTTGATTCCAGTCAGTGACCTGAATAATAATAATAATAATAATAATAATAATAATAATAACAACAACAACAACATCGAAAAATACCTTAAGAAAGAGAACCCAGGTTCGAAATTTCCCCAAGACACCTCATGAAGGCTGGAGAGTACATCAGCCGAAACGTTGTTAACAACAAACAATATGAGGAAAAATATCCATCAAATGTAAATAATGTATTAAAATTACTGTAGACCAGCAAACTTCTACAAATAAAATATAACAATTGAGCTTACATCTGTATAAAGATAATCAACTGTGACTCCATATGTATTTATGTATATAGTTAAAATTTAGATGGTACCCCATGCAGACGTATCCATGTTTTCATATAAATTAATACCACGCAATGGACACAATGAATAAATAATCTTCGTCCTCAAGGGAAAAAAATTATGTTCATTCTGTTATTCTATAATTTGAATTCATGTATATAAGTTATTTTCATTCTTCTAAAAACGCTTCTTATTTCATTTGATGTTTGTATAAGATGCTTTGTACCATTTCTTTTCTTTAGCTTTGCAATGATAATATATTGTGACAAGTAAAACATAATTTACTGTTTAAAATCACAAATCGAATTAGTGAATTTTCATAAAGACATAGAGTTATAAATATTTGTGTGTGTGCGTCCAAGTGTGTATACGTATTCGTATAGTTGCATATATATATACATACATATATATAGAGAGAGACAGAGAAGGAGAGGGGGAGAAAGAGAGAGAGAGAGACACACACACACACATATATATATATACACACACACACACACACACACACATATATATATATATATATATATATATATATATATATATATATATATACGTAAATATGTATATACATACATAATATATACGTATACACACATGCACACGCGCGCACAAATATTTATATATACATATGTCTTTATGAAAATTCACAGTAAATTAGTAATAAGGAATATGTAGCAGAGACAATGAGTTGGTATTATTATTTTTAGTACTTTCTCATTTCAGTTTATCATTTTTTTTTCTTTTTAATCTTTTTTCATTAATATGTTTACATTAAAAGCCATCTGCTACTGTAATCATGTACTCCAAAACTACATACTTTTGGGTAGATGGTCTCGGCCTAATGTCTGGATGTGGAATGCACACTGATGGAACAAAAGAAAACAAGACCTGATTAAAATGGATGATGATATCAGCCAGAAATAAAAAAAGAACATCTATCAGATCTATAAATGAGGCGGGGTGATAATTGAGCTTTCGAATATAGTATCCCTCAATTTCTTCACAAACCCGGTACAGAGTTGTCTCACCCTGAGATTCTGGCCTTATCTTTTCTCAAAAACAAAGAGAGATTGGCGAAGGAAGTACCTGGTAAATCCGAGGACCAACTAAGTTGCGTACTTTCAGTCCTATTTAGGACTATCATCACTTCATCTTCCGCATTGTTGGGAACGATGTTTATGTTTGTATATGCGTGTGCGTGTGTGTGTGTATATATGTGACCCCTTTGTCCAGCATTCGCCATGATAGATCGCTAGCCAGTACACATTCTTTATTTTCTCTCCCTGTTTCTTTCTGTGGAAGAGCGTAGGCTCAAAACGTGAAAGACTTTTTCACTTCCCGAGCGTTAAACTAATACATATATTTGTTGTCTACACCACCTGTCTTCGTCTTGGTTTTTTTTTTTTTTTGTGAATTCTCCCTATATATATCTTGAATAAAGTTAAAACATGGTCTGGTTTTCACGTTTTATATTATGGTATTTTAAAAACATAAATTTTATTACAATGTTGAAGTATGTTAAACATGAAAAAAAAAATCTTGTAATGTTCATAAAGCTAAAATGGCGCTTTCATACGGTCGTAGTAATCATCAGATTTCAAAATGTATTTAACTGACAGTTGAGTTCTTGACAACTGTTGTAAAATGACTAACTTCTTCCTTTTTGTATCTCTTACCAGGCTCCAACAAGCTGAATTTTCACCAATCCGCATGCAGCCTAAACGTTACGATTTGCCCGGCGAACCGATATTACTGTCATAGATCCCGCCTTTATTTTAATCAATTAGATTGCCGTTTGCATGTAATAGTTTTATAAGTGAGCAAACTTAGTTGATTTCAATGGTTTTTATTTCAACTGGCGGCAGTCTTCTGCAATTTGTTTATATTCATATGTTAAAGATATTTTTTAATCCATATCATTAACTGGTTGTTATATTATTGTTGTTCTTGCCGTTCAGCGCAAGCTTGGACATTTTAATAAACCGTTTTTCTTTTATCTTTCTTCCAACGTCCTTGTCTCATACAGTTTGTGGAAAGGAAAAATTACAATCATTTTCTGACCACATGTTTCTATATGTTCACTCAATAAAATGTGGCGAACATTAGTGTTCTGGATATGTTTTCTATGGACTCGTGAGCGTTCCGATAATGAATTCCCTGTCTCGCAAATATATAATTCCTCAGAATTCAGGCATTTAATGCAGTTGATCAAATTTCTGCTTTTGCAGTTCAAATCTGCATTTGCGAAAATCTTTCCATTTTTTGTTCTAATGGATCTACCAATATGCATGTAATGTTTTCATTAATCGGTTAAATGGAGCCGCTGGAAACAGACGTAATGCATTGATGCCTGGATATCTTTGTTACTTATTTACAGTCTGTATTGAATATCAATACTCCGTGTAGGGGTGTTTGTACGTGATATTCCTACCGGGTGTGCACACAACGTGTGTACCGTAATGAACTGACACTGGCACATTTTTGTTACTCATTTATGTATATATGTGTGTGGTGTGTGTGCGTGTCTGTATGTGTGTGTGTGTGTGTGTGTGTGTGTGTGTGTGTGTGTGTGTGTCTGTGTGTCTGTGTCTGTGTGAGAAGAGTAGGATAGAAAGAGGGTATACAGTGGAAAAGAGAAGGAAAGGTATAGAAAGTAATTTACATATAGTTATATATATAGGCGTAGGTGTGACTGTGTGGTAAGACCCTTTACTTCACAACCCCATGGTTTTGGGTTCGGTTTCACTGTGTGACCCTTTGGGCAAGTGTCTTCTACTATAGCCTTGGACCGACGAAGGTTTTGTAAGTGGAATTGATAGACGGAAACTGAAAGAAGCCCGTGGTGTATGTATATATAT
>NC_068982.1:160743230-160744493 GCF_001194135.2 Octopus bimaculoides
TGTGTGTGTGTGTGTGTGTAGTGAATGTTTGAATTACAAATGGGTTTCTGGGAACGTTCTTTTTTAAGCAATTTGTCTGCTGACATCTTTGTCCAGAAAGGCCAGCAAGTTTATTGATTTCAATAAATATATGTGTATGTAACGGAAAAGCAGCTGTTCGTTGAAGAATGAAATGAAGAAAAAGTGATTTCTGAGATGATTGTTTTGATGACAACTTTATCCCGAAATGTTTATCTGTTTATTAATTTCAATAATTCAATGATTTGGTTTTAATCTGGGAAACGGTCGAATGGTTTTTGTTCAAGGTATGTGAACAGGTCTTTGGAGTGTTCTATAAACATTGGTGTACTCAGTGAGTAGTAGTAATGGTGGTGGTAGGGGTATGTGCGTGTGCCTGTGTGTTTGTGCGTGGTGGTTGTGCAAAACTTATTTTTCTCAATAATTTGTTTTAGGAACAGCAGTAAGAACACTATTATTGTCTACTGATGATCTAGCTTTGATCATCAGAAAAAGTCATACTTTAATAAAATTTCCAGTTTTTATGTTTTGTTATAAAATATTTCTCCATTCATTGTTGTATTTCTGGATAGTCATTTTGTTTTTCATAAATAAACACACGCACTATATATTCGTTCTTTACTTCAGCTTTATTATTGTTCTTATTTTAATGCTTTTTGTCTAAATCTTTCGTCAAACACACTGTGATCTCTTCAGGGATTCTCCATTCCACGTGTTAAAAAAGAGGATAAAGACTTTGTCACGTATGCCGGGACCATAAGCAGAATGTGCGAAAGGTTTGAACTGAAGGAACTAACTCCTGATATGTTTAAGTGCCTCATTTTTGTGCAACAGCTGACGGCGAACAAAGATGCAGAGATATATGCAAGAATTTTCACAATACGTGAACACGCGGACCAGAGTTTAACCCTGCCAACAGTTGCAGGAGAGTCTCGAAGAATGGTAAACTTGCGACAGGACGTAAAAGAAATTGAAGAGAAGGATTTCTCACAAGTACAGGCATGTCGATCGGGAAGGAATAAACAACATAAGATGTTATGTCCAAACCCATGCCACGGATGTGGAGGCCGACATTTCAGGAAGGAGATTAGGCGTTAATCGCAGGAGGTCGTAAGGTGTCGTTTTGGTAATCTGTCGGAATTTCATTTGTGATTTTCGTGTGTGTATGTATATATATATATATATATATATATATATATACAATAAATATATAAAATAGGATACATACATATATATATATATATA
>NC_068982.1:160744715-160767816 GCF_001194135.2 Octopus bimaculoides
TATAATAGTGTACATTTAAACACAAGAGAAAACGGCCTTCGAACAAGTAATTCAGGAGTAAAATATTTGCGAAGATATGCCCCTGTTATTATCTAGTGTAACAATTAAAACTGACAATAACAGAATGAATAATATAGGCGATTGCAGGCCTCAAAAAGCATTAAATAGCTGAAGGATTAAAATTAATCAAAGGGCATAAGTAAGAATATCTACCTGCTGGAAATAACAGTCAAAATTCTTATTTAAATCACCGAAAAAACACTGATGATAACTACAGAAATCAGCCGTCTGTGCGCAAAACTGTCAGGACAATCTTTCAAGTATTTGGACTCACTTGGACCGGTTTTTGGACTGCCATTATAGCCTCATCTTCTTCAGCACGTGTTCCAGACTAGTACTGAAATTCTTCAGGCTTAGAAAATCCTGGCTCCACATATTTGTTCGGGTTCAGCAAAAAGTAAAATATAATCCAAATGATAAGACAAGAAATATACATCTTTAATCACCAGTTATAGTTGTCTCTGCAACGCCAGTTTACGCAAAAGTTCGCAAATATTGTTAATCACTCGTTTTTTATTGTTTTTATTTTATCTAATGTTTATTGTTAGACAATGGACATATGATGAAAGAAAACAATACTAAATGAGTAAAGAATGAATATATAGTGCGTGTGTTTATTTGGCAAGACAAAAATGACCATCCCGAAATATAACAATATGTTTCAACACACGATTACACATCAGGAGTCTTGCAAAACAAATTCATATTTGCAAATATTGTAAAACCGATAATATTACGTAAACTTTTACTTTAAATTTTTGTGTATACTGGCGTTGCAAGTAGAGATGTAAATCATCATTAAAGATATGTTAAAGTAATTGTCATATTATTTGGAATATTATCTTATTATTTCGAATATATATTCTTTGTTCTTTTACTTGGTTCAATCAGATTAACTGTGATAATGAGAAGCAAGTCATGACTGACGCAGGAATATACTATTGAACTGCTTACCCATCATGCCTCATCTTTGAATCTTTAGTAATTTCATGTGGTAACTTTCACCTTTCAGCCGCCCTGTGCTGAAATCCACCCTGAAATTCCAGATGATAGACGAGATCGATCATAAATAGCTACGATAACTGTGTTCTACCCACCAAAACTCGACCATGAAGCATTTCAGTAGCAAAAGGAAATTAGCCGGAGTGGTGCATCATTTTGGCGGAAACTATAGCGAAGGAGACAAGCTTGATTAAATTATAAGTAAGGCAGTATATTTTTTTTAATATCTTCATCTATGTTTTATTCAGACATCGTATGTAAAATTATAATGCATTGAACTGCTGGACTACTTATTCGTTTCGTTTCTGAAGTCATAAGAGACGTAACAAGAAAATAATGATGCATGAAAAATATTCATAAACAATTGTGGTAATTTGAGAAATCGGCCTTAGTTACTGATGACTACCTTAGTTACTAATAGCTGCCTCGAAGGTCATAGCATCACTCATTCAGCCACGATAATTTACTGCAGAATGTATTTATTATATTTTTTATGTATTCTATTATTAAGAAACATTCATAATAATGATGTACCCTAACATTTCACCATACTTTTTCATATTTATATTTATTTTTTTAAGTGCATAGTGAACATTGTACACCTTACATTTCTAAATTACCATTAACAGTATACACGATATTTGTGAGTAGACAGATGTTTACATAATTTTGAATTTTTTCTTTCGTTATACGGGAATTTCATAATAAAAATACATTCGCTGAAAGAACATATAAAACTTTGAAAATATAAATAAAAATTTGGAACTTATACTTTATATTTTTGTCACCTGAAGACTAAGGAGTGTATTTTTAAAACTTTTTCCACACTTTGAAGTTGCTTTCAGCACAACATATTTATTAGATTATAAGAAACTGATGTCGCTATTTTAATCCCTGTGTTATTTACTTAAAAAGCTCATTCAAGACGTTACTTTCGAATACTCTATCCTTTGTTTAGCGTCACTGACTGCCAGAGAAAATCTTTTGGAAAGGACTAAAACTCACTTTCTTACAGAACAGAAGTCGGCGATGCAACGTTGGAGGTTTCTCGTGGTTTACTCGAACTGCAATACATATCAGTGAAATCTTGCTCAAATTCGCTTTACAGTGTTAGAAGAATGATATGTTAAATAATGGAGATTTACAGACATCGTTTATATAATGCTTCCAGGTCTACATATAAATATGTAAATAAAAATGACGAGATAGTCATTATTTAGACTTTTTGATCATATATCGGTTCAATAAGAGTTGACCTGAGGCTTAACAACAACAGAAGTCCGAAATATAGATGATGTATCGGGAGACATACTAACAGCTGAGGTATAATAGAGTATTCCCTCTTCCTCAATTTATGGCAACTACATCATAACAAAGTGTACATAACAAGATGACAAGATGGTCATTTCATGTCATTGACGTGCGACTAGTGATTTACAGAATCAGATAAACGATTCTTTCACTTTCAAACAACATATTTCTTTCGGTGGATCATTGGCCCCGCTCACACTCTCTCCCTATGTAACATAAGAGCAATTGCAAATCCAATCCACATTCAAATAGTAACAACCAAGTCTCTTTCAACTCACTCTTTACCATCTTAACAAAGGAAAGAATATACTATATAATGTGGCTTTAAATATAAAATTACATTCAAGTAGGCAATTTTTGCTATAGATCTTTTCGATCTGATCCAGCTTGGTGGTGAACAAGAGTAACAGCATAAATCACATGTTATTTCTTTCGAAGTCACCAATAGATCATCCGCACTATCTAGCGCAAATTTACTCGCCTCGCTCTACTCTATATTTCACGTTTACACGACGATTACTTTGTATCCTCCCTCCCCACTAATTTCATCTTTCATTTGTATACCAGCAGCAAAGTATTCTACTCGTTGCAGCCGTACTTCTCTTTCTCTTTCTTCTAAGTTTATACAAGAATTCTTTCACCGTCTCCGAGTTATGTCGTTCGACTCTTTCGTTCTTCATTGGCTATATCTTATTAAATCTCTTTTACCTCTCTCCCAAGTCATCAAATTCTATTAACATAATATATATCACCATTCATAGACTCCCTCATATCTGCATAGCATTTAATATGCACAACTATAATTTAGTCACCTTCAAAAGTATCAAGAAACAACTGCTGCACACACCAAGTCACATATTTTCAAACACAACTACTCTCCATACAAAAAGTATGCAACTAGCCTCTGAAAAGAACTACAAGTGCAATGCTTCAAATCTCAGACGGCTATTCATCACGTGTGCATATGTTAAAGGAAAACTTAAAAGATTTCAATTGCCAAGAGTACCGTAGTCTCTTGTAACGAAGTAAACTTTTACATGCCTAGTTTTTTCACTATTTGTCATTCCTGATGGAATGGCAATACCCGAAAAATCAGATTCTACACTTCCCACAACAACGGAACCCATTGTGTTCTCCTTTTATCTGTCTTATTGAATATTTATTGACTAAGCAGAGCATCACCAATTTCCCCTGATCTCAGAATTTCTTGGTCCATATACATATAAAATAGTCACTATTTTAATAGAATACGCTATTTCGCATATTTTAATAGTATTATGATACCTAAAAAATAATAAATAATGAAAACGGGGTGCTTCAAACTTTGCGAAAAGGGAAACGTAAGTAGCACTTACATAATTCAGGCACAAAGGCCCATCATCAGAAGTAAATGGCTTAGAAACGTGAGTTTATGTAGATCTTGCTATTTTGATTTTCGAACGGGCAATAATAGAACACCCAATTTGTAATTAAGATTACTTCATCAATTATGATTTTCTACCATTCTGCAAGTCTCCAGTTTGATAAACTTCAGAGTTTTACTCACATAGTTGATGTTGCTCCATTCACTAATATCGAAGAACAACTCGGGAAATCAATCACTCGGTTGTTTAGCAGATGTTCATTTCTCAATTTCATTTCTCAATAACCAATACTTCATCAGCACGTTGTTTCCTCCTACCGTTTATTTTGTCACTACTATTAGCAGTTTACTGTTCCTGTAATTAATTGAGCTACATAGGAGAACTTAGACCAGTTTCTCTCTCAGAACAGTCTTGTTGAGTCTTGCTATATCACGTTCAATTTAAAATGCTCCCTTCTGGTGTCTCCCTATCCCACTTCAGAAACTTAACTTCTGAAATTCATTTCTTCGTCCACATTTTTTCTACCGTTACACCACTTGAACTACGCTAGTCGTAGAAGTTTGCAGGGACGCATAATTGCTATAACAATTGATATTCTATGTCATGAGGGTTTTATTTTTTAAAATTTCAGCTTAAATGCTCAGTGAGAAGATCAGAGATTCTACATGGTCCTTCTTCAAAGTCTCAGAAAATAGTGAACGGAAAAGGAAAAAGTTAATTTCACATCATAGATCTTGTCCGAATGTGTAATGTTGCGGACTCTTTTCGAGCCACTCAATGGTCAGATGGTGGTTTTAACCGTACAAGTAGTACGGTTAAACGACTTCTCCAAATGTGTTTCCATACAGATTTCGTTTAATAATTTTCATTCACAAAGGCTTTCGTTTGCTTCCAGTTGATTGGAGAAGACTTAGCTCAAAGACCTGCGCAGTTAGATAGAACTCGAAATCTCTCACCTGCGAACCTAACTTTTTAACCACAAAACTATGTCTAGTGGAGGCCAAATAAACTATATAATATAATATGGGAGCCAAATATAACATGGGGGCCTAATAAACTTCTATTCATCGTTACCCACGTATCTAGAATGTTATAAAGATTGTAGAGAAACATCTATTATTTCTATTAACTACAGCCTTATACATCGAACATTTGAAAAACCACCAGAAACACATAAATATATCACGATGCGATGCAAGAGACAATGTTCGAAGCAAGTAAATAATTATTTCTTACGATCTATGTGAGTATATGTGTTATTGTATAAATATGTGTGTGCATGTGTGCGTGCGAGCGTGTGCGTGTGTGTGTGCGTGTGTGTATGCGTGTGTGTGTGTGTATGTGCGTGTGTGTGCTTGTGTGTGTGTGTGTATGGGTGTGTGTGTGTGTGTGTGTGTGTGTGTGTGTGTGTGACTATGCGCATACTGATCAAAGTGAATTTGCTTTAAAAGTTTTCTAATATTCTTACATTGACTAGTGAAGTGGGAAAATATTTCCTGTAACTTAGTTAATATTGAGTGATTTAATGAGAGTTTTATTAAAATCTCGTGTTTTAACATATTGTTTTTTTCTCGGTTAAATGTTTTCCCTTCTACAAAGGTTGTTAATTAATATGTGAAAGCAGTTAATAATAAGAACCAATAAATACGATTTCTCATTGTATAATTAAAGTTATCATGCTTATAAATCTGCATATTACAGATGGAATGATACATGAAATGCATTGTGTGTTGTCTAATCAATTGTAATTGAAAATATGGTTAAAGTTAATTAAACCCTTTTTCATGTTGTGGAAAACATCAGCTTTTTACTTCAATTTTTTCTTTCTTCTTTAACCACGAAATCGAAAGTTGCAAATTACAAGATATAAATGCAGCTATCAAGAAACCAACTGATATGAGTGACTTACAATCATTTTAATTTTAGTTTGATGTAGTGAAGTTGTTTGTTTTTCTTTCTTTATCTTAGTTTTGTGCAAGGCGGAGACGAGATTATCAGCAAAATTACAGTTTTAAGGAACCACTAAAATTCTGTGATATTAATAGTGATCTGTGTTAGCAAAAGTAAATACAGTAAAACCTAAAAATATATATATAAAACGGAGTAGTGATAAGCTTGAGAAAAAACTCTCTTAAATGTTCTTCATATTTTGTCACCTGATATAGCACTACTAACTCGGCTTTCTATGCATTTTAGAGAAGTCTACACTGCTGGCAGCAATTGGACTGTCTCCTTTCTGAGGATAAATCGATACCTTGATGCATGACACCCTAATACATATATGCTTCCTGCTCTATCACGCACACAACCAGTGTCGGAACATCTACAAAGATGATGGAAGCTAATATACCTTTTCTAAATAAGCCATAACATGACAGAACAAAATGAGAATCATTTCTTTTTCTTTTCGAAACTATCATAAGTTTTTAGAGTGATATATTTGGCAGCTTGTATTATTTTGTGTATGATATAGAGTGGGTTGTAATGAGTTTGAAACTGCTTGACTGTAGGCAGCTGCAATAATCTACATATAACATGCATCTGTGTCTGCATTTGTAGTGTTGAGTATTTTACAAATCAATATTGGTTTCAAACACAAGGCGGCGAACTGACAAAATCATTTCTGCTCCGGGCAAAATGCTCGTCAGTATGAGAAAACTTTTTTACTATCAGAGCATCTTTTAGAGAGCGAAAAAGGTACAAATCAGTTGGTTCAAGGTCTGGTGAATATGGTGGATGGGGTAGAACAGACCGACCCAAATCCAATATATTGTCCAGCGTGATACTTGCTGAATGTGGTCTTACGTTATCACGCAGAAGCACAACGCTTCTCCAACTGACGAGTGCAGGGCGTTTCCTTCATATATTTTTGTGCACACGTTGCAGCTGTTGAGAGTGTAAGTAGGCATTTAGTGTTTGATTGCGGTTTAAAAATTCTAAATGAATAATCCAACGGTGATCCCATCATACACACAACATGACCTTCTTTCTATGGAGCTCAGCCTTTGATGTAAGTTGTGGAGATTTATCCTTGTCAATCCACTGCTTTTTGCGTTGAACATAAAAGACTCATTTTTCATCATCTGTAATATTATTCAGAAACAGGTAATTTTTCTGCCTTGAAAGAAGACTATGCATTTTAGAGAAGTCTACACTGCTGGCAGCGATTGGACTGTCTCCTTTCTGAGGATAAATCGATTCTTTGATGTATGACACCCTAATATATATATACTCTTTTCTCCATCACGTACACAACTAGTGTCAAAGCATCTACAAAGATGATGGAAGCTAATATACCTTTTCTAAATAAGCCATAATATGACAGAATACGAGAATTATTTCTTGTCGCTATTCTTCTCACTAAGAGTATGGGGAACCCAAACACCCAGCTTACTGAATTTTCCTATCTGTTTTCAAGCGGCGGCAGATAGTGGACTGGTATGTGCTGAGCTCAATTTCTAATTCCCGAGTACTTTTACGAGGACTGAATTCCGCTAATTCTCTTAAAGCATCTTGATCGAAGTCTGATGTGAGTCCTTGTCTGAGTTGATTTCTCAATAACAAATCTCCGGAACGAGACTCTGGAAACCAATTTCGCACTTGCCGGTTAGTAATGCTACCTTGGCGACAAACACTTCATTAGCTGTGGCATATTTTCCATTCTTAAACTCCCACATCACATGTCGAATATGCACTTTAAGCTCATTCATTTTAGGGGAGTGAAATTTAATATTAAACTTTGATGTACACGCTTTCACTGCTTAAATAAGAAAGACAGATGAGGCTCTTTCAAAAATGATACTTTCTATTTCAATTTTAAACATCTGAAGTTTGGGTTATAATAAAAAGAATTTGCAGTACATGTTTCTTGTATTTCAGATTTAAAGCCATTACTGTCTCTTGTACATCAAATATTTCATAGCAGCATTTCTTCTGATTTTACGTTTTGAGTTGAAATTCCGCCGAGTTCGACTTGACCTTTCATTCTCTCTGGGTCGATAAAATAAGTACCGATCCAGCATCTAGGGTTGATGTAATCGAATAGCCCCTCCTCCAAAATTTCAGGCCTTGTTCTCACAGTAGGAAGAACTATTATCACTGTTATTATTGTTGTTGTGGTTGTTGATATTTCTATTATTGATATTAGTATTGTTTCTTATTACAATCCTTTGTAATATAATTGATATTATTATTTTTGTTATTTTGGTACTCATGAATATATAAGCAACGGAAAATATTTTTGCGAATCATGTGTGATAACTATATATAATTAAGTAATAAAAGAAATAATACAAGCCGGTGGTTTGTACCTTGAAATTCTGCTTCAGTACTTCGGGCTCCCTTCTTCAGGAAATCTTCAGAGATATGGTGCTGTGAGCTGCTTTCCTGTCTGTAGTGTGGTATGTGTATATCTGTATGTGTGATATATGTATGGTTGGACGAATGCAAGAATGCATATGCATACACATTCATGCATATATTAGTTTTTAAATTTTGTAACAGATTTATTAAAATACCAAGTCGGGTTCGACGTTTTTTTCTTGCTTTTCGATGGTAAATATAAAGGAAAACAGATTAGAAGAGATAGAAAGTATAAGGGAAAATTCTGGAAAACATGCTTAAGATATCAAATATTGATAAAAATTCCAATATTCAATAATTTCCAAAGAGATAGACAGTAATGCAAATTCAAGTGTTCGATGAATTTCATAAGAGTCATGTATGGCCGAACGTTCAGTGTCATTGAGTTATATTAACAATTAGATACGATGAAGTAGTTAAAGCGTAAGAAAGATTCAAGATCTGAATGCTTGTAAATTTAATGACATCACTTGTTTATATATGTATATATATTCATAACTTTATATGGGAATAATATGCCCTGTCTATGAAGGAGACGAGATGCTAAACTCTAAAAGCCCATCTCTCTGGCATCACATCAGAGAAGTTATGGAATGAATTGTTAGACGAAACTAATTGCGTTCCTTGAAGCGAATGACTTGCTAACTAATAAGTAGTATGGCTTTCGACAGGTAGAAGCACCCCGGCGAAATTCTAACAGGACTACGTCTGGATGTTAAAGTAACTACTCTACAACTCAAATGTGAACGTGATATATCGCTACCTTGCAAAAACCTTTGATAAAGTCGATCATGGTATGATATGTCAGAAGCTGCATGATCTCGCTTTTGAAAAGATAGAAGCCAGGCAGTGGTAGTCAATGGTGCTACCTCTAATAAAACACAAATAGTGAGTGATGTTCCTTAGAGTCATTGCTACTCATTGTTGTTCTTTCAGACATGCGCTCAGTTGCACAGACAACTAACCTCGCTTTCTATGCAGACGAGACAAACTTCTCTCAGAGAATTTTCTCATGAGGGTTGCGCACCTGCAACAGGTGTTGAACTCTATATACAAATGGACTGAGGACAATAATATGCAGTCTAATGCTAGAAAAGTCCCAGTCCTGCGCTCCCTGCACTCACAGATTAATGAAATGCAGGCAAGATACTCTGGCCTAGGAGGGACTGGAATATCTAAATCAGAATCAGGCCGGGGTACTGACGTGAGTAATGATGCATCTTTCCAGGTGCGTATTACTAAGTTGATAATAAAATACAGACGTTGACCAGATAGATCCTTAGATCTTTCAGAACGAGAGAATGGGAAACAATAATGGTCTTCTGGAGGATATTTGACCGCAACTGCTATGTCTATTGCTCCAAGCTATGGTCAGCATACAATATAAAATTAAAAGCGAAACTAGAAGCAATCCAGCGAAGCTACACAACGATCATCTCAATACGACTGATCAGATACTGGGAGAGGCTGAAAAAGTTAAAACTATTTCCTAAAACGAAGACAGGAAAGGTATGTAGTGATATACATCTGCAAAATCCTGGAAGGACTTGTACCAAATTTTGGTACGGAGTGTTACACAAACACCAGAACTGGGCGCTTATACATTGTGCCAAAGATGCACCATCAAGATGCCGGACCAGATACTGCTATAGCTTGAATTTCAAGGGCTCACAGTTTTTCCAATATCCTCCCAAAAAGCCTCCTGTTAAGAGTTCCGGACGAACCTACCTCGCAGCAGGAAACGCACACGAGGGCAGCAACATCAAACGCCTTCATTCACCAAATGCCACAAGTCAGAGCTTTTGAAGTAATGAAAGTGTTGGAAAACTAACCCTGGTGCCCCAGTATGGCCACAACTCTCGAGCTGAAACTAGTTAACGAGTTGCTTACACATCTGACAACTAAACAGATTATATTTTTTAGTTTTTAAATATTTATCTGAATCCAAAATACCATACTCTATACAGAAATAGGTCTAAAATATACAAGTAATTATATTTTGCTCTTGTTCATGGAAACATGCATTGAACAATTTATTCGTTCAAGATGGTCGTATTAAACACTCTTCTTTACAAGATATTAACCAACCTCGCTACACTCATGCAAATTAAATTATAGCTGATAAATTTATGCAATATAAACTTATATTGTGCGTAGACGTACACACCTACCACCAATCTCACATCAAAACATTATCCGCAACATTTCTTCATTGATTTTATTGCACACATCAAAGATGATTTGTACCACTGCTGCATTGTCACTAGTTTGAAATAAAACCTGTGTGATTTTAGACCACGTTATATTAAATAAAATAGAATTAGTATCTGCTCTGTAGTAACCAGAACTTTAAATTTAAATGTTGCTTCATATGTACTGTTCCTTCTGGTGTTCACTATAAAACAATTACTGTATCAACAAGTTAACAGTACTCCGTGAGTGTTTCAGTGAAACTGCTCTCAATTGATCGATGCACAAAGCAACACCGTGAACGGTATGCAGTATCTGATCGTGTGAAAAGAACGTGCCACCAATGTAGATAGATAGATAGATAGATAGATAGATAGATAGATAGATAGATAGATAGATAGATAGATAGATAGATAGATAGAAATGCCTGCGTAATATTTAATAAAATTAAATTTACATCTTGAAACTGACAAACTGACTGTAATAATATAATATGAATTGATATCAACGTGTTGCTATCAGCCATTTATTCAGTGTTATTTCTCATCAAAACGTTAAGGTGAGAAAAATTTGATTTAATGTTGTAGGAAGATTTGCAGATAACAGAACTATGTATTCCTTTGGAGATACAATAATTATATTGAAGTGAATTACGTTGAAGTGAAAATGCATAACTATTCCTGAAAATATTTTCCCGTTTTCATTTTTTCATATAGAATACGTTCGTTTGCTAACTAACTGGTCAATAATAGTAATAATGAACTGATGAGGAAGATTTTTGCTACGAAGTAGAATCTGGCTAATTAGCTCATTGTTATTTATCAGGCAAATCTCGCTCATATCAAACCCTAAAGTCTTAAAAATACAGGGGTATATGTAATAATACTGCTAAAAACATGATACGATGGCAACTGCTGGGACGTTTTTGATCTACTGAATCAATAATGACCCAGTGCTAATTATTAATGGTTACTTCAACAGTAACTATATCAACGAATTGATTGATTTGCAGTAGCTAACTTCGACCGTTTACTTAATGGCACTTTATTGGCTGCCTTTCGTTTATGTTGATACCCAGTATTATGTGTAAATGCTGCTCTTCTGCACATTACTTATTCTTGCAGAACTAAGGTACTTCGTCATACAAGAAGTTTTTATAGTCTATGTCGCACGCAAAACTAGTAACTGGAATATAGTCATAAAACCAGGCTTTTATTTGACGTTCAATATAGTTTTTATATAGTTTTGGCTAAGTTTGTCTAAGATAATAAATGAGATTATTTCATTTCCTTCATAAGAATCAAACGGTTTCGCACTGTAGCTGTTTTGTGGTTTTCTCTTCATATTTCGGTTTACTTTAGTATGATGACATCAAAGAAAATATATGAAGCCATACCAAAAGTAGGAAAAAGGTAAAATGAAAAATGTTTGTAAATTCCCTTTCTCTTGTTTTCAATGTGTTTGCTTTTAAATAGCATGAAATGAGTTATTAGAACTGTTGAGTACATTTTACTGAACTGTTGACATTGGTTTCATATTTTGGCTCAGTGCTCGACCTCAAAAGGATGAAAGACAAAATCGAATTTCAACTCAGAACGTGAAGGCAGACGAAATGCCGCTAAGCATTTTGCCCGGCGTGCTAAGGATTCTGCCTTCTCGCCACCCTCTGAACTGTTAATATTAAATCGAGGTAATGAGCGTTTCAAAAGGTTTAGTCTCAAGTCAACGTTAAACTCACAGATTAGTCAGCGAAAGAAGACTAACGCCCATTACATTTTACAGGGTGTACGAGACATGGAAAGATGGAAAATGTTACCCTCACACAGGACATCTGATCCTATTGCTTACAACAGAGTGAAATTCATTTAAGCACTTATAGACTACGTGAAGTCATTAAAGAGGATGGTTGCTTTTTTGCCTGCTTGATTACTTGTTGCTTCCTTCACGCTCTTGCTTGATAGAGCTGGCGACAGCCGAGGGTAGTGGTCGTAGAGGGGTCATCGTGCATAGAGCTAACCAGGTTACCAATGCTCCCCGTCGCTGACGGTACCGTGTCAACCTCTCTGCATCCTCCAAGATGACGTCGAGCCTCTGGAGGTTTTCCTTAATCACGATCGGGTGCAGTGCCTCCACGGGACCTCTTCCAGCCTCCAGCTGCTGCGTCGAACGAGAGTATACGCTGGTATGGACATGTCCTCTGCCTCCCACAGAGGACATGTCCATACCAGCGCATGCAGCGGATAGCTATGAGGTGGGGAGCTTCGGACTGATGCGTGTGCACACAGAGTTCTTCGTTGGAAACGTGATGACACCAACTGATGTTCTCGATAGTTTTCAGGACTCTGCTATCGAAACCATCGATCCTCTTTGCCAGACTGTTTGTGAGAGGCCATGTTTCTGCTCCATAGAGAAGAATGGAGAGGATTGATACTTTATAGATGTGGAGTTTCGTCTTCGGGGAGATAGAGCAGGGGCGTCAAAAAGACAACCTATACTCCTGATGGACATCGTCACAGATTCCATTGGACAAAATTTAGTGAAAATATTTTACTCACCTCGAAAATATGTTAGATTTTTGCCCATGGTGCTATGCTGTGGGATGGAACTCGGAGCAACGAAGTTTGAAATGTAAGTCTTAGCGACGCAGCTGTAGCAACGCCTAGTTTATTTACTATACTCAGATTCCAAACTTTGCATTTATGTTTTAAGAAGAAATTATGTTAATTTAAGTGATATTTCATTTACAACAGCGGCAGCCATATTTGGTGGCAGAAGTAAAAAAGATAGATTTACTGATTGGGTTCTCATATATTGAAAAATGCATTGCCTCTTTTATTTTCTGTACTTCAACTCAGCTTCTAAGGAAATATTCAATCAGAGATGTCAGTTTTCGAATAATTTGATATTTCAGAAAACATTATCTTTAACTTTCTATGGTATCTATTTCCACTCCCTAAATCCATCAACTCTTAATTGATAATGTGATATGTTTCAAACATCGTATATCACTTGTAATTACACAAGAGTGGAATCAATTTACAAGCCACATGCCAAAATATGTCGTAATTTATAATGTATAAATTGCTATAATTACATGCAATTATATGCGTGTGTTTATGTGTGGGTACGTGTTTGAATTTACAAAGAAGTGAGAAAAATACGCAATGTAGAAGCAGAGAGTAATTATTTATTGCTTTACTAAGATTACGACTTAGAGTTTCACGAATGTCCATAGCTGAACAATGATTCTCAGTGTATGATGCACAGTATTTGTAACAGACATGTATGAGGTGTCATTGAAATAAGGGCATGAAAATACATTTTTTTTGTTTTTAATTGTATCTATGAAAATTATGTATATATCATAAGCGTTCAATTATTTGATCAATTAAATTATCGACGGACTGGACACTTGTTTTTGAAATAGATTGCCAAGAGTGAATTTTAAATTGCAGAGTTAGCCCTTTCGACTGGCTTCCGTACGCCACTCACAAGTCGATATCTCATAATTGTCAAGCGAACATCTTAACCACTTGGACATACCTACGTGAACATATACACACACACGCACGCACACACACGCACGCACACACTCATACACACACACACACACACACCCATACACACGCACACACACACACACGCACACACACACACAGAAACACACTCGCATATAGACAGGCACATACGCACACACACACACTCACACAGAGAAATTATATATGTCTTTCCTTTTCTTCAATGTTTTCATTTTATGTGCAGATATGTCCACTTGAGGTGTCGGACCGGCTGTTTCATCTTTATATTTACCCGGTATTTTATGTATATAGGTACATATGATAATTGTGCATGTTCATTTGTGCGTTGGTGTGTGTGTGTGAGAGAGAGAGGGAGAGAGAGAGATAGGGGAGAGAGAGAGGGAGAGAGAGAGAGAGAGAGGGAGAGAGAGAGAGAGAGAGAGAGAGAGAGAGAGAGAGAGAGAGAGAGAGAGATAGAAAGAGCGTGCGTTGTCGATCTCGATTTGGATTCAATAGTTCCATCAACTGAATTACATATCTGGACTTAAATAGCAAAGCAATTCTCAAGTATACCCATAACGAAATTCGCAGGAAGAAAGTGAGTGAAACAGTGTGTGACAGGGTTGTACCAACTGGATAATAGATAAAATCTAACAAGCGGGTTTCCATACAGTTTCCGTTTATCCAATTTCACTTTCAGGGCGATAAATATGACATCTGCCCAACAAACCATGTGATGGGATCAAATCTGGGACCTCGTGGTTGAGGATTGAACTTCTAACAATTCAGTAATATTGTGCCTATCAATACCTGTGGGTGTTTGTGTGATATATGTGTGTGATATATGTGTATGTGTCTATATACATTTGTCCGAGCGTATGTATATAAGCCTGAGTGTATATTAATATGCGGTGTTAATGTTTAATGGTGCTCCTTTAACCATGTTTGGCTTCTATGACAGGATGTTCTATAGAATTAGTCTATATGCGTATAAACACTTCAAACAACTTGTGTTCTGTACATATATGCAAATATATGTATTATGTGAGTGTGCATATATATGCAAATATCCATTCGTGTATTTATGTATTTATATATTGATCTATATATATATATTTAGTGAAAATGTTTAAATATCCACATAAATCACACCATATAGGAAAAATCGAAAATGGAAAATGCACTAAACGTTTTTATCTAACTTCAAAACACATCGTTTGATGTTTTTGCATGGTTTTAAAATACAATACAAAACAAAAACAGTGATTTCTACGTTAAGTGGAGAAGCGGTGACGAGCGAAAACTCTCTAAATAATAATAATAATGAGCTTAAAGCTTACAAGCAATCATCGTGTATTGGCTAAAGAAAAGAGTCTAATATTAGGGATTATAAGCTCTGGACGGAAAAAAGTAAGCGTTAGTACGCATGGAAAGTGATCTCATACACCTCATATTCTCGATAAGCGTACTAGCCAGTTACACCAACCTACCCCTACTTTCTTCTGTCGACAGCTTATATGCCCCAATATTAGTCTACTTTCTTCAGCTAATACACTGTGATCACTTATAAGCTTTAAACTTATAATTACTATTATTTACAAAAATAAATATTTTCACCTACCAGTTTCAAGCTTGAGAATACACGGGATCACTTTTTAGGTAATTCGAAAAATAGTATAGAACAACTTATTACAAGTATATTATCAGATCCGCCCATAACAAAATTACAGTTGCGTTGTAAAATCACTGAAGTGATTCAATAAAGATATGCCAATTAACATCCATTGCATTTGTTTATTCGCTTTGTTCCGTTGTATAATTGCTACACTGATAAAGAATTGTAAAATTCGCCCAGCTTCGTGCCCCAACGTTTATCAGTATGGTAAAGGACTGCAATCTTTCTGGTGTATGGCTATTTAATATATTCATGGTGAAATGCCACTCTGTTGGCGAGTATCAGGTAAGTTTATCCATATGATCTTCTTTGCAATCTTTCCATATCTGTGTATGTGTGTGGTTATATCAGTGGTAATCTTCACGTTTATGCTCAAACTGCTTAACTTGTGTTTATGTTATGTCCCTTTATGTCCTGTGATCAATGGTTAGATAATAAGATAAAGAACTGGGACAGATATGATATCTCAAACCCTCGAAGGTAGTTCCTCATCAGAACTCCAGTCCAATGAGTGATGGAAAAGAAAGTGCATATATCTGACTTATTTGAGGTTAATATGTTCGTTAAAATAACGCTCCTATATGTAAAATTATTACGTTGCTCATATCATCTCCAATCCAGTGTTAAGAGCACTAAAGCTCCAATGTATTAAAATATAAACCAATAAAATCAATAAAGGCATCTACATGATGACTCAACCTACTAGACATAGCAGTTAAATGTTCTTGAAATCAAAACTTGCAGTCTTGTTAAGATACATTATCTGGAATTAAACCAAGGCATGAATGTCACTGCAGCTAAACAACAATAAAAGACTATATGCGTGAAGCATGTTTAACAAATATATTTTAATTTGAAATCCTAACATAATGAACTCTATGACCATATATGCTGGTGTAATGGCTTCTGATTTTATATAAGTTGATATAATGATGCATGATAATCATCAGTAAAATCATGCATTGGTGGATCTAATAATCATTAGTATTGATCACAACTCAGCTAAAAGCATTTTCACTGCTGCAGCCTGTAATTCAAAGAGTGAAATTATAGGAAAGCAGACGGTGCTATCTGATTTCTAAAATGAGTTCCGATAATTAATAATTCCTATATGTAATATATAATTAAAATACTCTGCAATCGCCACAGAGAAAATAAAGATTGTGCAACTGTACAATAATTCTACATTTCTTTCCATCTTACAATATCTTTTACTGGTTTCAGTCATTGGACAGTGGCCATGTTTTCACCCCGCCTCCAATGAATAAGTTGATCATATTGAATTCATTACTTATTTCTTCGAATACTATTAATGTATGCCAAAGCGCTAAATTAGAAAATAGCAACACTGGACTTTAGATCGGTGAAAGCATAACCAAAGATACAAACATATGTATTATGTATACTGTGTATGTTTGTATGTATACGACACATATCGCGCGCGCACACATACACATTTTATGTTTGTTTTTAGGTTTAGTTATAATAGAAACAATTTTATATGAGGTAATACTCTATACTTTTCTATAGCACAAGTTTATTCTTAAACAAGAATGTTCTTGACAATGACTTCGAAGTTTCTGCCAGTTAAGTCATCATCGGACTGCCTTGTATATGTGTGTGTGTGTGTATGTGTGTATGCGTGTAGGCGTGTATGTGTGTATGAGCGTGTGTGTGTTTGTTGGTGCGTGTGTGTATGTGCGTGCGCGTGTGTGTGTTTGTGAGTGCGTGTGTGTGTATGTGTGTAATCAAATTCAAGAGAGGTTAGATGTAAAGATATATATTCTTTGTGTTTACAGTTGTTTCGTTCACTGTATTAAGTTACATGATGCAACTGGATACGGACTACCTCTCACCTCTCCTAAATTTGATTAATTATTATACTCACCATCATTGTGATACCTGGCTTTTCAGAAGCACCGTCGCGTTACATTAGACCCTCAACTCAACTTCTGTTTCTTTAATAGCCAGACCCGCACAGTGCTTACTGTGGGTACTTTTCGATTCCTTGAAATCATATTTCGTTGAAAACATTATGTTGCTATAAGTTTTGGATATATTTCATTTTACAACCTATCCAATATGGCCCGGTTTGTATATTCTCCATTTATTATATCTAAGAATACTTTCTTAATAGAAACACGTATTGGGCATTGTGACATATGATTCTGAATTAAACTATTTTTTAATAATAAATAGAAATAATAATAATAATAGTAATAATAGTGATATTAATAATGATGATCATAATAATAATGATTTAGCCAAAACTCATGTCGGATCAGAAGTTTTAACAATAACAAATGGCAAAAAAATTATGCTGATAATAATAATAATAATAATAATAATAATAATAATAATAATAATAATAATAATGAAAGGAAGCGGTTGGAATCTCCTTATGTTCTGATTGTTGATACATCTAGTGAATAAAAGCACTGGTAACTGCGCAAGCTGATAATCACTACCTCATATGAGTGACAACGAAAGAATATTATGAATAATGGTGGTAATGAAACTGAAGCCCTTGATGGTGACAGTGTTTCGCCAGGCAGGCCCAGCGATACTGGTCCGACTCCAACCTGCCGTTATCCAGTAAGCGATCAGCACACACGGCGTAGATGGAACAAACACGTCGATGCTGTGGTCATGGAGTGTTACTATCTGAGCAACCCCGTAGACGAAAATGGTGTTTATCTTAAGGGATACCGACAACGTATATATGATCAATGGAAAGAAAGTGGATTGTTTCAACTCACGAAACAGAGATTATCTGATCAAGCTAGAGCAATAAGAAAAAAATCGCTGGATCAGAGAAATCGAGCACGAAGCTATCAAAAGACGAGTATAGGAAAACAGTAGCAGAAGAAACGATGTAAATACTGTTCCTACTGATAAAAGTAATCTCATAGCAGAAAACAGAGCTGAAATCTCTAATAAACTACAGGAAAGGAACAGTGTTAGCTTGCTCGAGAGACACATAGATGGTTTGGAAGAAAACAATAAAACTAATGGTGACATGACAGATGGGCAAAAGGCAATCTTTGACAGAATAAAGGCAAGGCTAAAGAAAAACGAGAACGACATTATTTGCAACCTTAAAAAGGTGGAATTGAACTGAAAAACGAAAAATGTGAATGAAATCCTGAAATACATCAGAACAAAAAACATCCCACAAACAAACAATTTGATCAAGGCAGCAAGTATTGTTGTAACAGAAAATGTAGGTGTTGATATCAAGAAAAAGAAATATAATGGTAGTGACAAAAGAAAAGATCCATGGTGGAAAAAAAGAATATAAGCGGAGTTAGATATGCTCTCGAAAGACATTTCTGTGTTAGGCCGCAAAGAGAAGTGGAAGCTTAAAAGCGAGGAAAAATACAGGGCACTGAACAGGAAGTATGATATTGAAAGAAACGTCCTGAAAGTGGTAATGAGGGAACTGAAACAGCGCCTCGTTACAAAGAAAGCAAAAATGGTAAGATACAACCGAAGAATGAAAAGATACCAGCAGAATACCTTATTCAGAGTAGATCAGAAAAGATTCTACAAAGAAATAAATGGAAAGTGTACAGATGAAAAGTTGATACCAGATAACATTGAAAGTCAAAGGTTTTGGAGTTATATCTGGAACAAAGACAAGGAACACAAGAAGGATGCTGAATGATTGCAAGAACTGAAACAAACAGTAGTCTGTCCCAAAACAGGCAGAACTAGTCATTTCAGTCAGCGAAGTGAAGTAAATCAGCAAAAAAATGGGCAACAGGAAGGCCCCGGGACCAGATGGAGTTCAAGGCTACGTACTGGATCAAAAGATTTGGTGAACTTCATGCACGAATAGCTGCACAACTCTACACCTTGTTAAATGATAAACAGCTGGAAAATTACTAAAGATATTACATGAATTTACCAAAGAAATAAACATGAAATTTGGCTTAGAAAAATGCGGCAAAGCAACTTTCAATAGGAAAACTAGTTAAGAGTAGCAACATCACAGTAGATAAAGCAAATAAGATAAGAGAATTAGACAAAAACCACACATGTAAGTACTTAGGAATCAATGAGCTAGATACGCTACAACACACATAAATGAAAGAGAAGATACTAAAGGAATACTATAAACAAGTTAGATTAATACTGAAAACAGAGTTCAATGCGAAAAACAAGATAATAGGTATCAACACTCTAGCCGTCCCAGTTATAAGTTATAGCTACAATATTATTAACTGGGCTCTAAATGAATTAATTAAAATAGACAGGAAAACAAGAAAACTAATGACAGGATTTAGGATGCACCATCCAAAATCTGACACAGTAAAGGCTGTATATACAACGTATCGTAGATGGCAGAGGCCTTATACAGCTAGAAAACTATTACAAAATAACCACCATACGACTACAAAAATTCGTACTTCAGAAGCAAGGAAAACTAATACAAATAGCCGCAAAACACGAACAAAACAAAAAACTGTTTTCAGTATTTAAGGAAGCTGACAAATATGAACAAAGTCATAGTACCTAACAACTATGAAAAAAAAAGAAAAAGCAAGAAAACTGTAAAACAACTGAAATCCAAACTAAAACTGGAACAGCAACGGATCATGATAAAGATAACAAGAAAAGCTCCTTTATAGAGAATACTGGGTTAAACTAAACAGAAAAGGAATAGACAAAGCAAAATCCTAACAATGGCTGAGAAGCTCAGGAATCAAAGCAAAGACTGAAGGATCTTTAATTTCAGCACAAGATCAAAGCCATCCCATCAGAAATCGCCAAAAACATGCAATGAAAACAAATACAAAAAGTAACTGCAGAATATGTGGAGATGGAGAAAAAAACAATCATAATGTCTCTGGCTGCCCAGTCCTTGCTAAGAAGGAATATATTCACAGACATGACAGAGTTGGGACCTATGTACACTGGAAGCTATGCCAACACTATGGAATGACAACAGAAACGCCAGAAAAGGTCACAGAAAATGAAGAAGCAACCATACTCAGGGATGTGCCAACACACACAGATGGAAAAATTAAGGTAAACAGGCCAGAGCTAGTTGTCAGAGAACACCAAGTGGAAAAAGGTTTTCTACTTGATGTTTCAGTACCAACAGATGACAATGTTTCTCTAAAAGAAACGGAGAAACTTTCAAAATACAAAGACCTGGAAATAGAGGTAACTCGAATGTAGATCCTAAAATCAGAAACAATTCCTCTCATAGACGCATTAGTTATGATAAAAAGAAAAACACATTCAGATAAAAGCATAACAAGAACACCAGGACTTAGAAGTATATATAACATACAGAAAATAGCACCACTAGGCACCTTGCACATCATCATCATCATCGTCATCATCATCATCGTTTAACTCCGTTTTCCATACTGGCATGGTTTAGACGATTTGACTGAGGTTTGGAGAGCCACCGGCTGCACCAGACTTCAATCTGATCTGGCAGTTTCTACTGCTGGATGACCTTCCTAACGCCAACCACTCCGAGTGTGTAGTGTGTGTTCTTTACGTGCCGCCGGCACAGGAGCCAGTCCGGCGGGCCTGGCATCGATCATGTTCGGATAGTGCTTTTTACGTTCCACTGGCACGGGAGCCAGTCAGGAGGTACTGGAATCGGCCATACTCGGATGATGCATTTTACGTGCCACCGGAGGCATAATTTTCCAAGAGTCATGCATCACAGTATATTTTATGCAGCCACATTCAGCAAGTCTTTTGAGAACGTAGAATGAGGTTGAAGTATGAACATTGTGCAGGAACGGTCTGTGATAGAAACATTCACAGATGCAACGATGTGCACTGGAGCCATAACTTGGCACTTTGCTGGATTTGATGCGAGTGTGATCAGCGATTAATGCAGGCTGATTTCTTCACTGAAATTATTTTCCCTTCCTTGTAAGGTATAATACCGTGCCACTACATAACAAAAAAGATTTCAGGCAACGGCATTACTGTTGCCCAATTCAAAGAATACATTTCATTCTTTTTAAGTGGATGTTGTTTTCGTTGATCTAGGAAAGCTCCATACAGACCTCATCAGCAGAAATTAAACTTCCTTTCTAACCAATCATGATAATACTTCAGCGTATCTTGAAGCTTCGATACCATTAAGTTTTACCAAACTTGAAGGTGGTGAGTTGGCAGAATCGTCAGTACGCTGGGCGAAATGCTTATCGATATTTTATATGTCTTTACGTTCTGAGTTCAAACTCCGTCGTGGTCGAATTTGCTTTTCATCATTTCGGTGTCGATAAAATAAGTACCAGTTGACTACTGAGGGTCGATGTAATCGACTTGTAACTGCCTCCGAAATTGCTAACCTTGTACCAAAAATTTGAAACCAATATTATTTCTGTTTCTTCTCTATATTCTTCTGTAAATATAGGACTCCTGATTAATCTTCAATACCATATATTGTTGTTCAATCCAGAGTAAGTTTGTATTATTTTAATTCTTGGTCTGAAGAATTACTAATAGGAGATGTTTCACATTTTTCTCCATGCTTACTTATGTAATTCCTATTAGTAATGAAACATCTGTAATGTGGATTAAATAATACCAAGCTTTTTCTAATTTTCTGTTTTAATATATATACACATGTTTCAGTCATTACACTGCGGATATCCTGGGGCACCACCTTGAATTTTTAGCCGAGTGAATCGACCCCAGTACTCCTTTACGCCTGACACTTATTCTATCCGTTTTTGTTTGCTGGGCCGCTAAGTTATAGAAACGCAAACACACCAAGGCCAGTTGTCAAGTGGTGGCGCAGAGACAAACACACAGACACAAATACACGCACAAAGATATATATATATATATATATATATATACATAAGGGAAAGAAACTGAAAATGCAGAAGTCTTTTAAAAGTATTTATTTAACCGGCTTCATTTATTTAAAAAGATTGCCAAAAGTAAAGTAACTAAAGATATTCAAATCAAGTGATAAAACGTGTAAATCATAAAACATGTTAAAACGTGTAATTGACTAATTTAAAAAGAGAAATTAACTTATTTAAAATGATTGTCAAAGGTAAAGTACATAAATATATCCAAATCAAGTGATAGTGTCTTTGACAAGAAGATAAAACGTGTAAATCATAATTGTTTGCAGCAACTAAAATTAAAACAAATGTTAGTACAGAAATAATAGACCATTTATAGTTCTCGTATCTGACTCCTAGAGTCTTGCATCTTTTTAAATATTTCGCAGTAACTTAATGATATTTTTTTTATAAGCAGCGTTGCAATTCTTCTGTATAAAATCTTCAGAACTCCGTTTATAAAATTTATCATTAAGTTACTGCGAAATATTTTAAAAGATGCAAGACGCTAGGAGCCAAATCCGAGAACTATAAATGGTCTGTTATTTCTCTACTCACCTTTTTTTTCAATTTAAGTTGTTCAAACAATTATGATTTATGTATTTTATCTTCTTGTCAAAGACTCTATCACTTGAGTTGAATATATTTATGCACTTTACTTTTGACAATCTTTCTAAATAAATGAAACCGGTTATTAAATACTTTTAAAAGACTCCTACATTTTCAGATTCTTTTCTTTATATTGTTACTCGTGCAGTAACCCCCAATCTTACTTTGTTATAT
>NC_068982.1:160767848-160774479 GCF_001194135.2 Octopus bimaculoides
TATATATATATATATATATATCCTGTTACTCCAAATAATAACGGGCATGAAGCTGGAAGTGTATCCTGTGTACTGAATTTACAAAATCCTTATCATTGGTTCATAGATGTTCCCTTTCTCTTATTTTTCTAACCACATTCGCGTCCAGAAGGCTGCTGATTTCCACCACAGAACATATCTTTTATTTGTGGTTTCACACAAAGATATATAGCCAGTTGTGCTTTAACATGGTGGCTATTTTAATTGTTATGTTCCACCAATATTCATTTTCTCAATCAGTCAACTTCGGTTGTAGGTATTTTCTTTTTTATTATCCTGTTCCAGACTGTTCTTGCCACCGTATCATGCCTCATAGGAAGATAATATCTGGATGACATTCTCTGACAACTGGCAATAATGAGGTTGATGTCTTCAGTCTTGATCTTGCACAACCTATATTTGTTTTCTGTCAAAGTTTCCTGCCACTTATTCTGTGGGTACTTAGTGATGATATTTTGTTCTTGGATTACATAGATGAAAACTTCAAAGTAGAATGTCTTTAATTTGTCGGTATTCCATGCCAAACTTTTGACATGATCAGTCGCTTCTGGTTTGTGTTTTACGTGTCAAGTACCCATAAATGTATGTATGTATGTATGTATGTATGTATGTATGTATGTATGTATTCGTATAAGGATATTTTTACTTTCCTGATTATTACTGTTATATTGTATGTAATGTATTCCTTCTTTGAAGCTACCGCTCGTTCGTGTGTCATTGTAATATTCAGAAGAACAGATGAAGGATTCTTCGTCAGAAGATAAGCCAGATATGCGTTTACTTCCTACTATTATTATTTTTATCTAGGCCTTTATGTAGTATTAACGCATGATTGGAATTTATATTAGAATACTTCAACTTCTCGTTAGGTTTACTATAAGGACAGAGTCCACCAGAACGTAAATCTAAGATTATATCTAAGAAATTAACTATAGTAAGATTTGTATCTACTTCGATCTAAAATCTTTTAATATGTTGATGAATTTTTCCCAAACCGTATCCATTGTGTGTTCATTCATCCTTCATAAAATGATTAGCCCGTCGTCAC
Source organism: Octopus bimaculoides (assembly GCF_001194135.2). Taxonomy (NCBI): domain Eukaryota; kingdom Metazoa; phylum Mollusca; class Cephalopoda; order Octopoda; family Octopodidae; genus Octopus; species Octopus bimaculoides. The sequence goes on from NC_068982.1 coordinate 160,768,936, forward strand.
GGTTTAGAGTTAACTCTGCAGAGCAGAATCTCTCGTCCGGTGTAAATCTAATATGTATAATCCTATCAATTTAGAAATCTCAGCCCATTACGCGATCCCATGTGGCTACATCAAACGATTCTTGACCATTACGTTTAACCCAAATAGAATTATCCAAAATAGCAAAGAATTCCTTGGATGCGTAATAATATTAATATCCGAATTACCATTTGGAATAAAACCTCTAGAGAATTCCAAAGATATACAAGAAAGAATTTAATTATAGACAAATAGAACTCTATTATATCAACTGCATAAATTTATAAAATATTATCTTTGATAAACTATTAATCCGCAACGAAAAATTTTCCTTCTTCATTCTAAATATGTATTTATTACACTTGGATATATTACTTTGGGGGTGGGGATGTTAATTAGTCATGATTTGTGGTTGGCAAAACATTATGTAAGTGATCTTCAAAACTAATATATGATTTACATGATACTAAATCTTCATCTCTGATTACTAATTTTAGGCTGAGAGTTATTTCTTCGCTACTAAATGAAATGTTAAGTATAGGTAATATCGGCTACAAATTTTGAAGCCAATATCGACCTCAGTACTCAACGTGTATTTATTTTATCGACCCCGAAAAAGTGCAAAAAGCAAAGTCATCTAGGTGGAATTTGAACTCCGAAAGTTAAGATGGACGAAATGCCGCTCAGCATTTTACCTGGTGTGCTAACGATGCAGCCAGCACACCGCCTTAGGCGGAGGTGATATTGTTAGGAAGATATCTACGATATATGGAGATATTAGTTTCGTACATATATTTTTCAATAATCATAGATGTCTATGTTAAATATTTGTGTAATATGCTGGTAATTTGTTTTTTTAATTCTAATCTTCATCATATTCAAGAAGCCAGATACAACTGCAATTTGTTCCAAGTCCTATCTTCTGTGGATTTCATTTATTCTGAAGTCGAACTTATTTTCCCTTATTCCCGTTATAGAAGTTTTAAATTCTATATCATCCTCCTATTTAGATCATCAGTATCTTTAATTAGACACTTAATATACCTTTTTCAGCTAGTGTACACATTCATTGTGGAAAACCTCTTTATGTTTTCATGGCTGGGCCTCTGAATTTACAAAGAAAATTACTCCGTCCATCAAGTAGAGTTGTATGGTCATTAAAAGCTGTCGTTATATAGAGAAGGATCACGTAAAATAGGTGACTATATCACGTCTTCTGTATATAACACTTGAATAGACATATGTTTAATGCATTTTCCAATAGTATTTTTCACGTTTCCTGATTAATCATATCGCAATGTGTTTACTTACATTGTACTTCATGGATTAGCATGCTGGTTCCCCAGTTCAACCGTTTAAATAACCGGCAACGACATTCAGTTACGATTCAGGAAGATTCAGCTTTTAATAAGATATACATACTCTGCTTTATTATTGAGTACTTAAAAAAAAAAGTAGACCGATCTGCATGTATGTGTGTTTGCGTGTATATTCGTGTATGCGTGTTTGTTTGTATTTGTACGTTTCTGTGCATGTGTACGCATGCATATGTATGAGTTTGTGCGTATGCCTATGTATGTATGTATGTGTGTGTGTGTGTGTGTATGTGTGTGTGTGCGCGCGTTTACTTCAAAAGATGAACACAGCTGAATAGAGAGCAATCACCCGATGCATTAAATTAAATTCTTTGTTTAGATATTCGCTCAAAACACATTTCACATATTTATATTAATGTTACTTAAGGCAAAGATGCCACGGGCTCTCATTCCTTTTCTACATAGAACTACTATGCGCTAATGTTTTTCTATAAATGTTTGAACTGAACATCAATCACATCGATCTGACCAATGTGACCGGACATGCAATGATATGGGTACTAGCCTCTTCCTAAGACATTTTTAATAAATAGTTATTCACTCAAACAGTTTCTATTTTGACGTTAGAAATAAGGATATTGATTTCCAACTTAAACGCAGAACTTCAATATTTGAACAGTAGATCATTTCGAAACGACTGTACTAGTAATTACTTCATCGATGACTGGAATGAACATCAGTGTGATTGAATTCAGGTGTAACCAAATACCCCAAGGTTATGTGTAGGACATGGTTCTGCTAAATGCTCCAGCTTTCAGCTCTGCACACCCATGTGGAAACTTCAAACATTCATTTTAAAATGCAAATGTGACATGCATTTCAAATTCGTTTCTTCTTCAAAATGTTACAGAGTTTCAAACACACGTGATAACTTTAGAATGATAACTTCCTAAAAAGCGTTTCCAGGCATTTTCTATGACTTCATGAACACTTGTAGAGGAAATAAATATGGTCTAAAAAATTGAAATATCTTTTCATAGTCACGTACATGTAATTTTGTATGGAATATGTGAGGATTTTAATTTTCTTGCAGCAGATAAATTTACAAAATTTATATTTATATATTCGTATGCTTATTGACATGCGCTACTATATCTCGAGGTAAATTTGTGTATAAATGTATTCTGTATATATGTATGTATTTTGAAAGGCAAGTGTTATATATGTTGAAGATTGGAAATCGCATAAACATTTGAAGGAAGCACAGTAGAATACTTTACAATTGAATAATTAGCATCTAATATCAGAAAATAAAGATCTGTATTTGATACTGGTTGTAAGTGTTCGTTCATTTGTATAGGATTTAATCAGAAGGCGTTTAACTTTTTAAAAAAATCAATAGGTTTGCGTCTTTCATACCGCATCTAAGCTTCACATTGACTGTAATCTTTTATACTTCAGGATTCAATCAACCGAATAAAATTCCGTTTATTATTGTTATTATCATTATTATTATCATTATTATTTATTATTATTATTATTATTATTATTATTATTATTATTATTATTATTATTATTATCATTATCACTACTACTACTACCACCACCACTACTGTTGTTACTACTACTACTACTACTACGATTTTTTGTCAGAATTCGCTGCACGATCTTGGCATAACGAACTCCATTGATGTAGATCAGAATAGCGATTGGTAAATGTTTGTTTAGGTAAAAATGTCTCCTTAGCGAAGTGAGTTTAATACTATTCTATTGTAATTGCAAGAATATAATGATATTGCAACTTAATGTTGTTGGATTTGCTTTTTTGCATTCCCTTTTATATCGATATGGAACGGTTATAGATAGATAGATAGATAGATAGATAGATAGATAGATAGATAGATAGATAGATAGACAGATAGATAGATAGATATAAAATGATATGCATGTATCTATGACTGCTCAGTAAATAAACTTGCAAACAAGATATCTAGAATGCAATGAAACGGTATTGTGCAGAGTTAAATATTCGCATTGCAACCACATGTTTTCCAGGTCGAATCCATTGCGCAGCAGCTTAGGTAGATATCTCCTATCATTTTCTCGGCTTAACCACTTCTTTGCTAGTGGAGTTTGATGCGCGATGCCAGATCCTCATCCCACCATATACATACATACATACATACATACATACATACATACATAGATACATACATACATACATACATACATACATACATAGACGTGGGTGAGTTTCTGTGTTGTGTTGTTCGGTGTTGCATATCAGCGACAGAAACAAATGGCGGTGAGAAAGCCCATACATTGGTGCTTTCTAACGAAGTCGTATTCGATATTTATTGCACAGATAATCCTTTGTAATTTTGGTCAACGTAAATCCAGAGAATCAGTGTGCGGCATGTTGGAAACCTACAATCAATGACGCCATTAATAAAAACAAAAAAAGTACGATACAACATAAATGAATTAAAAATACCATTTCATTGTTTCCTTGCACGATATCTGGATATTTTACTATATAATAACGTATTATTTGATGGAAGTAATTTATGATAAAGGTTTGCAATTTCTAGGTTATCAAAACTGAAGAGCTATATCTGAAAAATTAACAGCAACAAAGAAAAAGCGATTCAATTTATATAAAAGTTGTTGGCTATTATTAAAAAAAAGTGGGGAGAAACGAGATATAAAAATCGTTTCCTTCAATTTGCTGATAAACAAACAAAAATAGTAAGTTTTATTGCTCGTAACCGTTTTTTTTTTAAATAGAATTGAGTTAGGATCGCTAAAGGAATTATTTGCTTTGCTCATATATGTTTTCTTTTTCCAAGTTGTTATTGCTGCTGGGATTTTTTTAAATATTTTTGTTGGGAGGGGCGGTATGAAGTACTTCTGCGATAGGATATTTACATATCTTATCTAAAGGTCGGAAATATGTTTGGCACGGATCCAAGATCATCAATAAAAACACCACAGATAAGATAAGCATTTATATGTATGTATGTATGTATGTATGTATGTATGTATGTATGTATGTATTTATCTATGCATGTATGTATGTATGTATGTGAGTATTACATACATACATACATACATACATACATATATGCTACATGGGTATATGCATGCAGACGTAGACAGATTTATAGATAGAAATATATTATCTCTTTGTATTAGAATTTTAGGTTCATTATCTGTAATTCCCGGAGGAAAGAATGATTAAAGAAACGAAAATTCACTTGATTGTGTGTAATTACCATAGATTGATATCTATAAACAAAAGCAAGTTGAACTTGCTGAAAGAAATTTTTCATTTGTTGTTGTTGTTGTTGTTATTGTTGTTATTTAAAGAGCGGATTAGCCAATTAAGATATATAAGGTGTCGAATAGTAAAACAACATTCAAATATGACAAACAAAATTCAATCCTACCGTCCTTTTCTTGATATGTTTTACTTCCATTATAAAACATCAGATTGGCAAAATGATTTACTAAAGAAATTAATTGTAAACATACGTGGTGTGAGTGTATTCGCACGTAAACTGGACTTAATAGATGGTATAAGGTAATACAAACAAAGTAGGTAAGAAAATAAGACAAAAATAAATTCTTCAAAACGTTAATTCTAAATACAGTTAGTAGCATGCTCGGTAGTTATCTTAGTAAAATAGTCTCTCTGAGTGGTCTTTGGAACTGATATAAATTGAAGCAGGACGCCAGAATGATGTAGACCTAAACATACAGTAGCTTCAACATATTCTTTTATTCCTTTGCATGTCTCAGTCATATGGCTGCGGCCATGCTGGAACACTGCCTTGAAGTGTAGTCGCTGAGTTGCAGGAACGCAAAAAAACACCGGTTGTCAAGCGGTGATGGGGTAACAAACACAGACACAAAGATACACAGATATAGACATATATATACATGTGTGTGTGTGTGTGTGTGTGTGTATACGACGGGTTACTTTCAGTTTCCGTCGACCAAAATTTTGGTCGGCCCGAAGCACTTGCTCAAGTTGCTACGCAGTAGGATTGAACCGGGAACCATGTGGCTGAGAAGCAAGCTTCTTACATACAGCCACACCTGGCGTGTATATATATATATATATATATATATATATTGATAGGAAGGACACCCCGGCATCCGAAACTCGGAGTTTTATCATGGCTACCGAATAAGTGTCACATATATA
>NC_068982.1:160774564-160780686 GCF_001194135.2 Octopus bimaculoides
GTGGAATGTTCATCGCTCAATGCCATTAATATGTCTGCTCTATGAATGCTGATTGAGAGCTAAACAGCAACAAAATGTTTTCTATATCAACCATAATACATTCTTGGTATTAAAGCGGCGAGCTGGCAGAAACGTTAGCACCCCGGCCGAAATGCTTAGCGGTGTTTCGTTTTTTCTTTACGTTCTGAGTTCAAATTCCGCCGAGATCGTCTTTGCCTTTCATCCTTTCGGGGTCCATAAATTAAGTACCAGTTCCATACTGGGTCGATCTAATCGACTGGGCCCCTATCCCAAAATTTTTGGGCCTTGTAGAAAAGAATACTTCGTTGCGCCGACGTTGACTTTGCCTTTCATACGCACTGGTGTCGATGTAATCGACTTAATCCCTTTGACTTTCCTTGTTTGTCCCCTTTATGTTTAGCCCCCTGTGGGCAATAAGAAAATATACATTCTTGGTATTGCTAAAGCGTTGATATTAGTCGATATTACGAGGAGAGAGAGCAAATTCTTGGATAAAATTGTGATGTTGAAATTATTAACCCTCAGAAGTTTGGATTCTCTGCTAGATTATTTACTACAGGTTTCTATTGTGATCTACAAAATTCCTTCCAATCCATCAGCGGGGAAAGGTAGGAACAGGTTTATATGCTGTTCTACAAAGTGGATTATCTGCCAGTGAAATACTGTATAGTGAAAACTGTTCCTTCTGCGATGCCTGACGGCAGATCATTGAGCTATAGATGTATTTGTTATTGTTGTTGTTCTTGTAGTCTCCTTTGATTCCTGATTAAGCTTTCCATATAAACAAATTCATTCCAGCTGTAAGCAATGCATTTTTTATTAGTCATTGTGTATATTAGTCATTGTGTATATTAGTCATTGTGTGTATTAGTCATTGTGTATATTAGTCATTGTGTATAGGACTACAATATTCAATGCCTTTTCCTCCTTTAAGATGGCATAGTGTGTATTTGACGAAAATTAGCTTGCTTATTTTGCAGGTCAAGCAGACATTTGGGTTTTTCGTTATTGCTATTGTTGTTAAGCACGTGGATGTGCAATGGTTCAGTGGTTAGGGCAGCGTACTCGCAGTCGGGGTTAGGGTTAGGGTTTCGATTGTGGTTAGGGTTAGGATTGTGGTTTCGATCCCCAGACCGGGCGTTGTGAGTATTTATTAATGAAAACACCTAAAGTTCCACGAGGTTCAGGCAGGGGGTGGTGGTGAAACCTGCTGTATTCTTTCACCACAACTTTCTCTCACTCTTACTTCCTGTTTTTGTTGTACCTGTATTTCAAAGGGCCAGCCTTGTCACACTGTGTCACGCTGAATCTCCCTGAGAACTACGTTAAGGGTACACGTGTCTGTGGAGTGCTCATCCCCTTGCACGTTAATTTCACGAGCAGGCTGTTCCGTTAATCGGATCAACTGGAACCCTTGTCGTCGTAACCGACGGAGTGCCACGATGTTGTTTAGCTCTAGATCAGTCATGAAGAAGCAGCCCTGTGATCAAAGGCATGTCATGCGTAGCCATCCAGTTACATTAGGACACTACGTAGAACTACAATATTCTAAAACAGCAAATTGTGATTTGAGGGAGGATTGGCAAGTGTAGTGACCACACAAAACTACCTCTTTGTTGTTGTTGGTGGGGGGGGGGAGCATTAGTGACAATAGCAGTAGCGCTATTGCTGTCTGTACCGTCATTGTTGCTGTTTGTCTTCTTTAATGACCTAGAATGTCTGACCTTGTTGCAAAACAGCTGAAAATGTTTATTTCTCTAATAATGGTAATATAATTAGGAAATGGAAGCGTCTCACAAAATTTTGTATTTATTCACCTGAGAATCATTATTTTTCTTCAATTTTCACTAGACAGTGTTCTCAAAATACACAGAATTCTAATTATTTAAGAACACAATACAATTTTATATTCGGTGTCTAATAGATCTGCCGATCATTTTTCAGGTAATTAGTTGTTGGAAAAGTAATGTTTTAATGCCAGTCTCATTGTTTGGTTATATGTAGTTTATTTATCTATGTTCTTAGTTCAAATTTTGCCGGATACCATTCTTTTAGAATAACCAGAATTTATATTTTTGTAAGAAATTATGTATAAATCGTTATGTATTACAGGGTGTTCGGGTTACATTTGACAGTTTGCATAAAAGGAAAAGAAAACAACATCTCATAAAAGTCTTTCAAATTTTTTTTTTAAATATCAACTAGTTTATGGCTGAAGGATAATAGATTACCTAAAGTATCCGCCTTCTGATTCCAAAACAGCCTCAAAACGGCTCCAGAACCTGATACCTGCGTTCCTGACTCTGGCCCTGAGAAGATCTTCGAACACCTTCTTGATCTTGGCCACCAGCTCCGAGTTGGTGTTGCAGGTAGAGCGGGTGGTCTCGTTCTTAATCGTGCCACACACATAGTAATCCATGGGATTACAATCCTTTCTATTATAGGCACAAGGCTTGAAATTCTGGGGTGGGGGATAGTCGATTATATCGACCCCAGTACTTAACTGGTATTTAACTTATCGACCCCGAAAGGATGAAAGGTAAAGGCGACCTCGGCGCCATTTGAACTCAAAACGAGTTGACAGGCGAAATGCTGCTAAGCATTTCCTCCAGCGCACTGACGGTTCAGCCAGCTCGCCGCCCTATGGGATTACAATCGAGGAAATTAGGAGGCTAGAAATTGGGACTGTGGGATGTAAAAATTTTCCGACAACTACCTCTGTCTCTTTCCGGAGGTATGGCAATGAGCCAAATCCTGCTGCTGTACACATGGCCTTTCAGTAGCAACTTTCTTCATCCAAAGGTTGACCATAGTCTCCAGTAACTTGAGTAGCCGTCTGCATTAACCCTATTCAAAGATGTAGTGATGTATTCCAGCGTGTGAATGCAGTCAGAATTCCTGTTTTGTTCTTCGCTGTTTGCCACGGTTTCATAGTCTCCGTTGGAGCTGTCCATGTCACATCTTACAGCATTTACAGTGTTCACAAATCATTGACCAGCAGTCACTGCGTCGGCATTTTGATAACCGGCACGAATCATCATGGTACAGATAATTCTTTTGCAATATTAAGATGGCTTCCCGGCCTCCATGTCAACTAACGTTCTCTCAACTACGACTTTATTAAACTTTATGCTCTCAAAGTCTGTTGTCTGTTCATTAGTTGTTCTTGAAGGAGACAAGAAATCGTCAGGTTTAGCCCAAAACACACTTATATCCTGTCTATTTAGAACAGTTTGTTGAACTTGATAGAGAGTGAGGTTTTACTGCTATTCCCAGCAGGTACAAGATTCATCTCTGACTCATCATCCACTTAGTAACATTTACCGGTTGATGAACAGCATGTGTTAAGCATGAGTTAAATCTGTTTTGATCATCATAAGGAGATATGTTATGTGACAACGAATGATACTTCTGATATTTATTTTTTTAACATGATTTGGCCATTCAACTATGGCTAGATTGCATCGCTGAAGAGTCTTACAATCACGTGAACTGCATCGAAACTGCACATACAGATAACTAACTACTTTCCACACAGACCTACATCGCTGAAACTGTGGAAGCCTGCAAGCGACAACATTTTCGACAGCCACACACTCTTCATATCGCGTCCTGAAATTCAGACCCTGTATTTTTCCACAATTCTACACGGACTCTTGCACTTATAGACTCTTATAGAGTTTCAAAAACATTTTTCTTTCAGATTACCAGTAACGAACACGACCTGTATTCAAGTTTGTTATTTCTTATTTCCTTCTTTTGCTTACTTTTCATTTCGTTTTCTTAATTATAATTTCTGCCTGAAAAAGTTTATTCGTTTACATTATAGCACGTTCGTAAACCTGCAGCACAATTAAGTTCAAATTTAATGCGGCGTTCATTCCGCGAAAACGAGTAATTCACGTTCATGCATATTTTTATGATGTCCTTTTTTCTTTTGCCGTTTGTATAGATTATCTCTCATTCACACGTATCGTAAACTGTTCACATTGCATGGTTTTTACAAAATGTCTTCGCGTGAATGTTTCCAGTTTTCGCAGGTTATTTAATCTTTGCTTCAAAATTCTATATGTTTTGCTTTCTAAGAAAAATAATAAACGTTCAAACATATATGCACGCATCACTACACGCAGGTACACATCTGCACCTTAATATTTCATTGAGTTATTTCCCACGTCTGAGCCTATGCTCAGCTTTCTTTTCCCTCTAAGTGCACGTCAGATGTCTTTTTGGATTATGTCCAAGCACCCCGCACCTTCCTCTCTATACGACCCCAGTTTTGTCACAGTATATGTAAGGTTTACCTGGTTCAGCACACCAGCAAGCATCTTACACTTTGTCATTCCTGCTTGCTCACAGCAGTTCCACATGACCACAACACTAGATAAATTAGGCCCCTATATTTCTTCTAAGGCACTTACCACATAGTGCACACGTCTATCAGAAATTTTCCTATTATATCATAGATTAAGAATGCACTCTCTCGCCTCATCTTCTTTTTAATGAAAATTTGCAGCCGCATCATTTTTCTTGCACATGTATACGCAATCTGTTAGTGAGTCACTCGTACGTTCACTTAACACTACCAGGAAACCGATACGCAGGAAGCCAATACGTGCAATGCCGATAAGCACGAAGCCTAGATGCAAGCTATGCACAGGAGCGACATTCCAGATTATTTCAACCCATTCTCGAATAGGCATCTGCTATTCCGTAAACGTCACCTCAGATTCCACTGATATCCACGTTTCTTCTGGTTTCCATCTCACCCACCTGTACACTTCACATTTTTCAGTCTCAGTTCAGAACGTTGTTCCAATTTACGTTTCAATTTAGCTTTATCTTACCTTTTTCCATCCGTTCAGCTAGCAGTCAGCGAAAGATGAGCTTAACTACCTACAAAACGAATAACAAAACTGAAAAAAAATCTGTGTTCAACAACAACTCAAAGAAGTTTTATTTTGTAACTATAAATGTATGCTGCTGTAAATTGTCACGACAAAATCATAGGCCATATCATCACTAATAATTTTCTCATGTCATTTACCTCCTACATACAATCATTTTATAAATGTAAGTATGTGTGTATACACACACACACACACGCACATAAACATACACACACTCACATACACATATATATATAAATATGTATATACACATATACATATGCATAAATATTTACACATATATATATATATACATGTATATGTACACACAAGCATATACATACACATATATGTCCATTTATCTATATGTATATGTGTCTATATACATATGTATGTGTGTGTGTGTGCGTATATATTCGCTGTACCTATGAAATGATCGCAACAGTCAATTCACAATATAGTACTCGATATAGAGGCTATAGCTACACTGCTTCTATATGATATCTAAGTTCGCTAGATATAACAACCAGTTAGATCTGTCTTTCTTTATCTCTCTCTCTCTTTCTCTCTGTCTCTCTCTCTCTCTTTCTCTTCATCTATCACTTTCCCAAATCACAACCCTTTAAAAATGAAAGTATATTGATTAATGTGGGCTTAATACACTGAGCGAGAGAACAGATGCAGTTGCCAGAACTGTAATATATCTTAACATATGCTTAGATCAAGATTGTCCTATGATAAGCAACAAGAAATAATATAATAATGATTTTCTACATATCGACACAAACTAAAATAATAATTTTCTACACATCGACAAAAACTACTAAATACAGCAACTGCATGTCTCATGAATGAAACTATTATCTTACGACAGAAGACATACTGGATGATATAGTCTTCGGTATACTATTCCTGAAAATGAAGGACAGGCTGGTAATGGCTTGAATATATTTCATAGATCTACCAAATCTTTTGAGTCCGAGGCTAAATTAAGCACATGAGCAAATATATCGTCAACGATAATTTTTTAGCTTCCATATCTAAATTCAAATATACATATATTGCAAATAAGTGGAGGCTGCCAGGTTCGCTCAACCCAGATGTATTAAAATAAGCCTTTCCATACACTAACTGGACGACTAGTTAGTGTATGTATGTATGTATGCATGTATGTATGTATGTATGTATGTACGTATGTACGTATGTACGTAA
>NC_068982.1:160780802-160783622 GCF_001194135.2 Octopus bimaculoides
AGCCTTTCCATACACTAACTGGACGACTAGTTAGTGTATGTATGTATGTATGCATGTATGTATGTATGTATGTATGTACGTATGTACGTATGTACGTAAGTATGTATGTATGTATGTATGTATGTATTATGTATTGCCAATATTGAGGAAATTAATAATAAGGCTTATAACAAAAAAGAAATTGTATAATATAAAAGGAGAGGACAGGAAACGTGATGTGGTATCTGATTGATGTTTTTAGATGCTGGAGTGGGGAAAAGCTTATAAAATATGAATATTTAAATTCAAAAATACTAATTTGTTAATGTTTAGGCAATATGAAAAAAATAAATGAACTATGCAATTGGGAAATCAAGAAGCGCAAACAAAGAGTTACTATTTTTATAAAACGTGAGCTTGTTGATAATGATAATAAACATAGTGCACATTTTAGATACTGACGTAAACAAAATAACTCTCAAAGCAACAAAACCAATTTAGTTTATAAATATGCTGTAAACAAATGTAAATTCAAGCAGATACGCAATCACCCCGAGGCAAATTTTACTAGCCTCCAGTCCACGAATGATTTGCAAGTGAAATTTGTTCTTCAGGAACTGTGCAGAGACAAATCCTACGCATGTATGTATGTATATATGTATATATGTATATATGTATGTATGTATGTATGTATGTATGTATGTATGTATGATTGCATGCATGTGTGTATGTATGCATGCATTGTGTATGTATGCATGCAGGTATGTATGTTATTATTATTTCTAGATTTATACCATTGCTATATCGAACCTGAACACACGACCAAACTTGGATCAACTGGATAGACCATCGGCAGATAACATTAGAATTAATAGTAAACGGAATAGGTGCTTGATGACGTAACCTATCGATAAAACTTCTTTCAAAATATTCACTAGAAATATTTCTGCCTTACGTAGGATTTTCAGGAAAATTACCACTCCTAACTTAGCATGTATTATTTGCAACCTCAAATAGATACAAACTACTTAGCTGAAATATTGATTCATACCACCTAACTAAAATTAGTAATAGCATCTAGATTTTATCTGGTCGAAAGACCGACAGAGCCGATATTCCTTGTTATATATTTAATGTTGCGTGCCCCTTTGACCCACGAGTAGTCCAGAAGGAAGGCGGAAAAATAGATATTTGCAATCCTCTTAAGCACGATATAACCCGGCTATGGAAAGCATTTCTTACTTTCTACTACTTTAGTAGGTTCATGTTCATACAATTTACCAGTACGTTAAAATCCTAGATTTCTACATAGCTCCCAGTGGATTACTCTCCCTAGATTGTCATGTCTTTTCTTGTACTCTTTCTGTGCCAGCATGCTACATTCACTTACTATGTGAGTAACGCTTTCCTCTTTTGATTTGCATAGTCTAAATTGGGAATGATCTTCAGCAGCTACTAACAAACTTTCTGTCTCCCTCTTCTGTAACCATAACCATGTCTCACTACTACTATTTGCTGCAACTATCTTTGGGAATCTACCAAATTATAATTATTATTATTGTCGTTGTTGTTGTTGTTTTTTGTTGAACGAGAGAGTAATGAGTACCATCAAAGTGACATAGATGGTACAAATATACGAAGGCCAATGTACCCATCATGACTACCAATCTGATAAAGGTACGCCAGGCACATGCATCACAGTTACATATGCATGACATTTTGATCTTATATCAAGATAAACGACGCATGACTTTGCAGGTGGGGCCCAGTCAGAAATTTTCTTCTAATCAAGTAGTCTATCCCGCTCAAAGAATTCCACTCAATCCATGGCTATGATGTTTCCCCACTACTCCTGTTCGTGATAAGAGATATACATATCGTCTGTAAATAAAAGGCATGCTTAACTGGTTGAGGTCAAGCAACTGCGAGCAAATCTGTGGTACTGAACAGAATATTTTATACCATCTTTCATACCAAGACAAAACATGTACATAATAACACTTCGAATCAGTTAAGATCATAAGTCATGAGAGCCACTGCCTTGTAATGCATCGGTGTTGGTGTTATTATTCTTACAACTATGGTTATTAAGATTATTGTTTTATTGATATTATTATGTGAGTTATTCAATCACCTTTGTTGGCAATGCTGTTATTATACTGTTATAATAATGTTTATACGTGAACTTGTATGTATGTATGTATGTAGTCCTGCATGTATATAAGTTTGTGTATGTGTCTGTATCAATAATTGCAGCGTTAAACTCCTACAGCAATATGCTACTATCAAGTGGAGTAGCAATGTGTATAAAGGTTACTTACGTAGTCTACAGAGTAACATACAGTTTAAAGAATAACAGGAAAAAATGGTTGGAATTTCAGTTAATTAATGACCATTGCTCTAATAGTTAACAGTTAATCAATAATTAATAACTGCAATATACTAAAGCAATCATCAGACACATCTTCAGATGATGCTGAAATATAATTTGGGTCAGCCTGTTATGGTTGTTTGTTGCACGTTAGTGCTTCAATTTGTGTGTGTGTGTGAGTGTGTATCTCGTAGGACATACACCAATGACATGGTGTACATATGGCGTATAAATGTGATGACTACATACGTTTTGGGTCTCTTGAAATAGATGTCAAGATAATACTTTACATGATACTTCTGTTTTGTTTTCTTTTTTCGTCATTTTGTAATCTGTATTTTGTACTTCATGTAAATATACGTCTCCAGCCTAGCTGTGTTTTTCTGGCTTTTTTACCTTTCCCTCTCTCTTTCTCTCTCTCTCTCCTTTCTCTCTCTGTCTTTCTGTATGTCTGTCTGTCTCTCTTTCCA
>NC_068982.1:160783934-160784986 GCF_001194135.2 Octopus bimaculoides
ATATATAAGATACTTGTAGTGCTCCTATATTTATGTATATAAGATACTTGTAATGCTCCTATATATATGATACTTGTAGTGCTCCTCTTCGCCTCGAACCTTCGAACATGTAGGATTGAAGGTACAAGAAGTGCACTATATGAGAATGACAACTTGCCTTGCATTAGGCGTTAAGTCATTTTTACTCAGAATCAAACCACCCCACCGATGAACCTCAAACACTGTTGCTATGACTCCCTGTTCTTTTCTTGTACAAGACGCGTTAGCCGAACCAGAGTGACATTAATGACAACTATTATTGAACAGCATGAAAGAACGGAGACTATGAAGAGCAGCTGAGCTGCCTCTACCTCCAGCCAACGCCCGCGCAGACGCCCTGCGAGAAAATGTCGTATGTCTCTGATGACAGTTTGTAATCAATTTGAGATTCCTTTTAGTACTTTTCTAACCCAACTCTGCCTCACAACAATATGAAGAGGTAACTTTGAAGAATCATGTAATCACATCAAATAACTGATAAATTGTTTTGAGAGTATGAGCTGTAAATTTCTGACACTATGTTCTTCTTATCTGCTAGAACTAACAGTCAAATCAAATTTTGCTTAACCCTTTAACATTCAGGTTACTCAGTCAAATGTAATGCTTATTTATTCACATTACTTTGAAGTAATCAGATATTCTCTCATAGCTTCGGGATTTCAATGGTGCGGCTGTTTACTTTTAAAAGAACATTGTAAATTAGGTGTGAGAGAATTGACTTGGCTGGTATTAACATAAAACTGGTAGAATATTTGAATCGGATATGGCCGCTTTGAATGTTAAAGGGTTAAATTATAAAACTCGACAATTTTTAGAATGATATGTAACTATGCTGGACATATGGTACAGAAAAAAGAGAGACGAGTTGGCCAATACCAAAAAAAGCTTTTGCCCTACGAAAATCTTGTTGCAAGGCAACAACATACCTATAAGTCTTCACTGAATATCTCTTTTTCTTTCTCTCTCTCTCCCTCTTTCTCTTCTTCTCTCTTCTTCTCTCTTTTTCTCCCTCT
>NC_068982.1:160786786-160792504 GCF_001194135.2 Octopus bimaculoides
CATACATACATACAGCCTCTGTTGGAATTCTGATCGCTACATCACACTGTGAATGTTATGCATTTTCAATCCCCGAATAAGAGATTGCTATTAAATACCTAATAAACAAGAGATACACTAAAACCCTTGGAGTTCCAATATGCAATCGTAAATGTAGATTATGTAATATTTCTGCGGAAGACATTACAAATGCGATGAGCAGTTGCCCAATAGTGCCATCAACGTACTTTCCCCAATGCGGAACGATTATGTCGCAAAAACAGTATACAATGTCATCTAGAGAAAAGATTGTCCTTGAATGAATATAGAGAATATCCCCGTTATTGAATACGTACACAAGATAAGATATATACAGGAACGTTTGATTTATGTATTGCCAATTGTTTCATTGACATAAGTTTTGCTCTGTGTTTAGAATCAAAAGCCTGAACTTATATCAATCCTACTTGAATATAGCATACATATGCTACAAATATTTTTCTACGTAAACATGGAAATTCAGGTTCTCTCTCCTCAAGATTTTTGAAATCTTAGAGGCTATCCTTCAAAGTGATGCAGTCGTACCCTATCTTTTCATAATCGCCCCGTACGATACCAAGAGGGAAGCTATTTTTAATGAACAAAATCTTGGCTTTATATTGACACGAATGTGAAGTCAGCAAAATCCAACATCTGCTATAAGTGACACGGATTCTGCTGCTGATAATACTCTTTTATCAAGTATTGCTGATCAAGCTCAAGCACTTCATAAAGTCGACTCCTCTTCCAGGAAAATTGGTTTACACGTAAATGGCAAGGTATATGTCACTAAACCAAGATTTTGGAGATTTTGACACACCGGATGGCATATTACTAAGTCGAGTTGATGATTTTCTATATTTTGACAGCTGGGTAAGCTCAGCAAAAAAAGAGATTGACATTAGAATTACCAAAGCCTGGTCTGCAATGAACAAAATGGAAAAGACATAGAAGTCAAATCTAGCCAAAAAATCCAAATATCTTTCTCCAGAACATCAACTGAGCCACTGTTGTTGTGGCGTCAACCTATTACAACTAAAAGTTTATACGGAAACTTGCCCAAAGTAACAACTACAATTGTGTTTTAGCACACAATTGAAAATGATAGAGTGTGATTTTGATGGAGATTTGGCTGCGCTTTCTGGTGGATTGAGAAACTCAAAAGGCTCGTAGTTGTTGTTGCGGTTTTTCTTCTTTTATCCCAAGTCAGACCTGATCGGCAGAACTATGATCAAAAGCTTTCCGTCATCTCTTCTTTTAGACTGGTGCTTCAATGATCTGACATAGCATAAAGTTTCGCTTAAGAATTTGTTCCAGCTACAAACAGAATAATGTCTATTATCTGCAGATAGAATCATATATATTGGAAAAAGGATCAATATATCACAGCAGCTCTCTATACGCCTTACTTATTAATGCCTGTGTACACCCAGGTTTGTAGCTACTGCTAGAAGGCGGTGATTATATGTAGCAAATGATTTTATATCCTTCTGAAATTTATGCGTTACTTCTAATTATTTTATAATACACTGTGTATATTTTAAAGACAATTTTATCTTTTTCATCTGCTTCACTTCACTGCATGTTTAAATATTAATTTATTATTTTTTGTGAGATTAACCCATTTACTGTGGGAGTATTTTTATTTTTATAAATATTACATATATTGATGCCGATATTCTAACTGCTATCATGAGCAGCTGTTTTATACGTTTACAGAAAATTATAGTGAAAGATAACTTGTTTTTAGTTGCATTGCATTGTTCTCTTCAATCTACATCCAAGTTAATTCCATACATCAAAGATAAATATTTGCACTTTTAACACATACATCGACATTATTATAAAAGACATTGAATTAATTTCACTAACATCCATTTGCCTAACGATAATTTTATAACATTTTTACTGGCACATATTTATATAGCGGCTGTACAGTGTTATGTCACATTAATCTAAAGTAAGGAGCGTTAACAGTTTTTACATAACATATAATGTATTTTATATGGAAGTGGGGCTCAATTGAAACAAAGTTTGCCAGTAATAATTGATCGTGCTCAAAAGAGAAATGTGCTATATTTGCAGTGATACAAAACATGCATGCCTCAATAGAAAACTAATGCGATTAGTGCATCACAGAGCAGCGAATAAGTAAAATCATTAACATATCAAACACAATGCCGAGTTGTATTTAGGGCTCTTTATGTTTTGAGTTCAAATCCTAGTGAGGATTGTACACCCACTCATGAACATTATTTTGTATATCTACAAAGAAATTCACTCTTAAAGATTTTGTCATAAACGGTAAAGAATATGTTTGGCTGTGGAGACCTGGAAATGCCGAAATATGTCTCATGTACTTGTCACAATAAGTGGAAATATATTGGTTTCAAATTTCGGCACCAGGCCAGGATTTTGCTGGGATGGGTTTTGTCGAGGACATCAATCAAGTGTTCAACTGGTACTTATTTTATTGACTCTGACAGGATAAAAAAAGAAGTTGACCTCGACGGAATTTGAATTCAGAGCGTAAAGACGTGCGAAATGCCGTTAAGCATTTTGTCTGATGCGCTAACAATTCTGCCAGCTCGCCGCCTTAAAACAAGTAAAAGTATTGGCTTCAAATGTTGGCACAAAGCCAGCAGGTTTGGAGGAGCAGGTTTGGTAGATTCGATCGATCTCAGTGTTTAATTAGTACTCATTTTATCGACTCTCGAAAGGATGCAAATCAAAGTCAACCCCGGTGGAATTTGAACTTAGAACGTAAAGACGGACGATATGCCGCTAACTGTTTCTCCCGGCTAACGATTCCGCTAGCTCACTGCCTTGCAATAAGTGAAAGTATTAGTTTCAAATTTTAGCACAAGGCCAGAAATTTCGGAGGAGGGTATAAGTCGATTACACCGACCCCGGTGCTCAACTAGTACTCATTAATCGACCCCGAAAATAGTGCTAACGATTCTGCCAACTCACCGCCTTTTTAAAAGATGGCCAGTCAGCTTCCCCAGGGAATCGAACCTTGCACCTCTCAAATTCAGTCTGAGCACTCCGAACCATTAGGCTAGGAGACCCCTGGCATGATAAGCGAAAATATTAACATTACCTTTCATTCATTCAAGGCTGATAACATAAATTGCCGGTCAAGTACGGGATAAATTTAATCAGGAACGCCGTCTCCCAAAATTTGTGGACTGGTGCTAATATTAGAAATCAATAAGTTTATTGTGTCACATTCTTCGCATCTTGTGCTACTGTATTGTGAAGGGATCGATTTTCTGAACTAAGTAAATATGATTTTCTTTTAATGTTTTTTTAGTTCAACAGATCGATATTTAATAAACGTTGAGCAATATCGATAATCACTATCTTCATAATACAGTTCAAATGTTTTAAACTACAATATACTTCAGCATTCACCTAACAGATAAAAGGCCCATCGATACGCTTGGATTTGAGCTAAAAAAAATTTACCGTGATATATTTGCATGTATTGGTAGCGCCCACCCACCACTTTTCCTACGACCCCGATTTACCATCAGAACTGACTTACCCTCTCTACAGTCTCTCACTGATAGAAAGGGTTTATATTCGGTTTGTATCCGGCTCCTAGGGTGAACACATTTTCAAGTTGACTACTGTAGATCACCTGCTTAATTCCAATGCAGGTGTGGAGGCATGCTTTAACAAAAGCTAGAGGTTACCTTACTTTCAGTGATCATCCAGCACGACGGACACAAATCCACGCGCTAGATAGTCGTTGAACCTAAACTAGGCTTACTCGTCCATTTTTTCGTTATCAATGAGATCTCCAACCCTCAGCTCTGAGGATGTGAATACTCATTCATTAGTTCACTTGCATACTGATGGCGTCTTATATCGATGCCATAGTACTTCAGTACTCTCACGGAAAATTCACTCCTTTGAAATAATAATTTCCTAAAATATAATCAAAATAGACACCAGTGCATGACTGGTACCAATTTAATGTACATTGCACAGGTAAACTGAAAAACCTGTGGTGGGGAGCTGTATTTAGAGTAAAGAGAGACAGGAATGCTTAAATTAAAGCTCTCAACCAGAATAATAGAGATAGTGTAAAAACAAAAACGGTGGAAATCATGAACATAAAGAAATTTTCAGAGGATAGTTTTAGATTCCATTGTTGTCTAAATAATTATATTCGGTATTAAGATTGAATTTGTATTTTATACTCGATACAATAAGTGTAACCAAAGTGTCGTTATTATGAGTCGATAATGAGGCAGCGAGCTGGCAGTATCGTTTGCACGCTGGGCGAAATGCTTAGCGGTATTTCGTCTGCCGTGACGTTCTGAGTTCAAATTCCGCCGAGGTCGACTTTGCCTTTTATCCTTTCGGGGTCGGTAAATTAAGTACCAGTTACACACTGGGGTCGATGTAATCGACTATTATCCTCCAGTAAAATTTCAGGCCTTGTGTCTATAGTCGAAAAGATGATGAGTCGATAATGTTGTCTGTATCCTTCCTTCAAATCGTATTCCCTGTGCCAATAGTAGAACTAATTATTGTCATGCAGGTAGTGACAATACATCATAAAAATTTCTCGAAGACACCATTTCCATAAAACACAGCAGTTCTTGTTAATATTACATATTTAATGAAATAAGTATTAAAAAGTAACGTTATTTCTCAATCATTTATCTTATACCATATCGTTTTAAGAATAAATATATTCTTTTCTACTCTCGGCACAAGGCCCGAAATTTTGGGGGAGGAGGCCAGTCGATTAGATCGACCTCAGTATGCAACTGGTACTTCATTTATCGACCACGAAAGGCAAAGTAAACCTCGGCAATTTGAACTCAGAACATAAAGACAGGCAAAATACCGCTTATTATTTCGCCCGGTGTGCTAACGTTTCTGCCAGCTCGCCGCCTTTAAGAATAAATATATTGTGTTATCTTTTAAGAGATGCACAGTTCTCCACAAAAGAGAAGACGTTAATAGTTAGAATTTCTAGATTCTACATAATTACGAATCAAATAGAGTTACTGACGAAATTTTCAATACATATTCTAAAGTGAAGTGTTTGCAATCGTAAATCGAACTCGCTTCACGTCACCGGTTTACCCTGATATTTTTTTACTTTACATGATGTCATTCAAATTACATTTTTTTAAATAAATATATGTATATAAATTTTTGTTAGACGGTGTGACTAAATTAGTTCTTTATATGTTCAAGTAAATCTTGTGGTTATTGTTTTTATTGTTCTTCCTTCAGAAATAATTATGGTATAGTCATTTTAGGAAACTGATGTAGAAAAATGTGCCAAAAAGTATTTGACAGAGTTTAATATAAATGGTGAGAAGCAATTATTAATTTCTCAATAATTCTTAGCTGACTATATTCTATATACATAAAATCAGCAAAACTAAAAACTAAAAGCTAAAAATTATTCTATTTCAATACATTCATCTTTTCTTTTTTTTCATTTTTGCATTCCATTTTATGTTTTTTTTTCTCTTTTTCTCCTTCGCCATCCATTCTATCGTCATTGCTTCACGAGGTGTTTTTTTCACAAACGTATTTTCATACACATACATACACATACACACATACATACACACACACACACCACAACACCACACACACCTCACACACCACACACACACACACGCATATATATATGCATATACGTATATATATGTATATTTATGT
>NC_068982.1:160792514-160793533 GCF_001194135.2 Octopus bimaculoides
ATAGATAGATAGATAGATAGATAGATAGATAGGTTGCCCAATATATATATATATATATATATATATATATATAATGCACACCTCTCGCACTCTCTATTACGCGCGTACATTTTTGTCCCTCTCTCTAAATCTGTTCCCTCGATGTATAATTCTAGAATTATGTCTCGAGCTCTCTATTTTTCGCTTTCTGCCTCCCTATATAGCTTTCTCTTCGTCTTTCTCTTTTTCTTGCCTGTTAACTTCTAATGCTACGCATACATTTATCTATTTTTATACTTATATATTTATATATCGAGTTGATGTTCCAGTGTGGATATTTTCATGTTGTTCTCTTATATTTGTTCTTGTGATTGTTTTTGTTATTCTTCGCCACCTTCTTACATCCATCTTTCTCCTTCATCTTCCATTCTATCGTCAGTTTACACTTACAATTATTTCGACAAGAATTCTCTGAAGCCGACACCACGACCACGTAGTTAGAGTGGCAAGTGCTCTCTAATGTTAGAAATCAAATTAAATGAAATAAGATTGGAAAGTCATTGAGATTGATTGCTGTATATTAATGCCATTTATATTCCCAAAATGATAATCTTCAGCAATACAATTAATATTCGGGCAAAGCAGAGATGGAATCAAGAATTTCAAAACTACATTCCTATGGTAATTGTACTTTAGAAGTAAACTAAAAGAAAATAAATAACAACAGCTGAAAGTATAAAGAGGCCTGGAAATGGAAGAGAGAGTAAATTGAAAATATAAAAGGAGAAATACGATATAAATATTTGGAAAAAATAAAAATAAATGAATAACGATTATATACAAATGTAAAAGAACAGAGCAGAGTGTGAAAGAGAAAAAATATCATGAGTATATTATGCGTATTGTGGAGCGTATGCATGTGTATATAAGTGTTTTGAACTGTGTGAAAAAAAGCTGTATATGCTATACGTATATGTGTGTGTTTGTGTATTCATACATACATACATGTATATATATATATATATATATATATATATATC
>NC_068982.1:160793558-160803558 GCF_001194135.2 Octopus bimaculoides
TATATATATATAGTTACAAACTAAATTGAGCTAAAGCTATGCACAGCCACACACTAGGTCACTACAACTAATAGGCCCACCATGACCACCTTTGCTACCAAACGAAATAACATGCCAGTTCTATCATTGTATATCAGAAGCCCGTTGTAGCTAGACCACACTCGAATGGTGCTTTTTATTTGCCACCAGCATGGGACCAGTCAAGCAACACTGGCATCAACTACACACTAATGGACCATTTTACGTGCCACTGACACGGGTGCCAATCAGGCGGTACTGTCATCTAAACATTTTAGATTCTTGCTCCACAATGCAAATGAATGTGTTCGATACTCAACAAGCTCGCCATCCATCTGATTTAAAGTTGGCAAAACGGACCCTTACGTGTTTCATGTGATAAGGAAGTAAACCAAAATTACTGAAAGCATTTATCTGCCGATGTAAATCATGCAGAAATACACATATCTAAGTCTGCTGTTTCGTGCTGACAGGAAAGAAGTCACGGTTGAGTTTCTATGTACGTCCGGGAAGAAGCCACACAACTCACTCTGTAACTCGTTCAGTATACCGTTCATATGAAGCCTCAAAATACGATGGTAAATTTGAGGAAAGACTTATCAATAAAAGAAGTACTAACGAATCTCGGTCAACACAGTCACGTACATATGTTGGGCGATTTCATCTTCCCCGGATTGAATGACTCAAAGGTAACATAATCTCGGAAATTTCATGTAAAGAACAAAATCAAACAGAATTTCTACTGGTCTCACTTAAATGATGTCCAAGCAACAAATAATACGCTTCCCAACTCGGAACAACATTTTAGATCACTGCTTCACCAATAATTTGCAAATTATCTACAACGTGAAGATGTCGCTTACGATTTCCTACCACAGCATAACTGAACTATGTATGAACCAAAACTAAATAAAGATGTGTACGCACAGAATGTATCTAAACCCAAGCCAGCCTGAACATCTATGAGGTTGATTAGAAATCGGTTAAGAAAATAGATACTAACATAAAATTGGTCCAGTAGTTTCTCTGTGCAAAACATTGACGTGAAATTCATAGATAATATCAATAATTCAAGACATATACATTAAATTCATCCTAGTGAAAAGAGCCAATATACACCAAAACATTATTCTTCAAAATAGGAGAGTTCATGTGAGACGAAGAATAACGATTTCAAGGCTTTCTGTAACCAACTTAATGAAGAAAATAATATATAGTTCAATGCTAAAACAAGTTCGTGTGCTCAGTGGCCGACCTACAAACAGATCCCAGTCAGAATATACAGGACTCACAAGCGGTACATTATCCGGCAGTCCACATGAGTAATAATGCATCATTTTGGGTGTATATTACTAGAATAGCAACAATGGATAGGCGACTGACCGGTTGGTTGGATTCTGAAATCATTCAGAACAAGGAAAAAAGAGATCATGATCTCCTTATGGAGAAGAAACTTGGTCAGCTGGAATACGGCTTCCACATACGGTGGCCAGATAGCGTCAAACTAATGATAGAGCTCAAGAGTCTAGCACTTAACCTTAGTATTGAAAGCTATACCACTGTATAGATCCCAAACTTTTCATCTAGTGGAGAGTCATTTTCTTTGAGTGCCTTATTATCTAATCTAACACACTCACAAGTAAAGTTTCCACTCATTTACTTTATTTTTCCTAAAATTTTCCTTGCGTTTTGCAATCTTTTCAATAGTCGTTGACTTATTTATTCTTTTGTTATTTTTTTACTTATTTACTTACTAATAACGATAACTTGAATGCCTTTTTAGGCGCCGACAAGAACCGTCAAAATATTCCCTTCTGGAAGGAGATTATAGATATTTTCAAAAGTACTTTTCTTATAGTAATGAAATCGTTCGACAGGCATTGGTCATTTAAGGATTTATGTCAAACTGCTATCATGAAGGTTTTCTTCTCCCTGTTGACTATGACTAAGAAACTGTTATGTTTTTCGGGGGTTGAAATTTTGAGGAGAACTTTTCATCTTAGACAAGTTAACCTCAACTTTAATACGATCTAAGGAGAAATGTGGAGGAAGAGAGCTTTTGCCATCTATTACCATTTATGAAAGGAAGTGAAAGTGATGAAATCGACGTTTCTAAATTACGCACACTAAATATGTGACTGGAGGTTAGGGCTAGACGAATGAAGAACATGAAAACATTTTCCTCTTTTCGTTAGTATAATTTTAGATGTGTGTGTGGTGGGGTCTGAATCACATTATGGGGCTGATCCCTCATTTTGAGCAATTTTGTGCTCATTTTCTTCTATAATATTGGTGATATTCATTAACTTCTGAATGGGTTTTATTGTTATAAACTTTCACTCTCTTTCTTGATGTGAATCTCCCACTAGGTTTTGTTAGTACATCTACTATTTTTGGTTTATTGTTTTTCTAGGCATCTCGCCTCTTTAATATCATGAGAACATAGGGCAACTAAAATGTATATTTATTGTCTTCATTTTATTACATGCTCTCAACTGTCTCACTGTTTGAAGCTCTGTGTAACTTGTGTATATGTAGTATTTTATGTTTTCTTTTTTTTGCGTAATATTAAGTTTACTCTATACAACATGTGTACAGTGTCTTGCAGGGCCGGTTTCTGTGTATTGTATATATATATGTGAGTTTGTGTGTGTGTGTGTGTGTGTGTGTGTGTGTGTGTGTGTGATAAGTTTGTGCGCGTGCGTGTATGTGTGACAGAGAGAGAGAGAGCTTTGATTATATACGTGCCTCTATGATTCTAAAGCAATTATTATGGAAATGTTTGTCTTAAAGTCTAATAGCATAAATATGGCTGCGTGGTTAGCAGTTAAAGCATATGTTTTGAGTTCAGTCCCACAGCATAGCATTTTGGACAGGTCTCTTCGACTATAATCCTGGGCCAACCGAAACCTAGTGACTGGATTTGATAGACGGAAACCGAAAGAAGCCTATTGTATGTACACATATGTGTGTGTGTGTGTGTGTGTGTGTGTGTGTGTGTGTGTGTGTGTGTGTGTGTGTGTGTGTGTGTGTGTGTGTGTGTGTGTGTGGCTCACCACCACTTGACAACCGGAGTTGGTTTGCTTAAATCCCCGTGATTTAGCGGTTCGACGAAAGAGCTCCTTAGAATAAGTGCCAGAGTTACAAAAAATAGGTATTTGTTCGATTAACACTTCAAGACGGTGCCTCAGCATGACTATAGTCTAATTACTTAAACAAGTAAACGATAAAATATAAAAATAGTCTGTATCTCAAAATTAATTGTCGACTGTAATAATTGATACCTTGATTAGGAAATATTACAACCCTCGGTGATCTTTTACCATAATACATAATGGATTTACTTTAATCTGTATCTGTGAGAGTCAGCATATCTCATACTATTTTTATACTATATATTTTCACCGACTCTTTGCATTTTCACGTATATAATTATGATCCGTAACGATGGCATAGTTTCCAGTGTACAAAACTTACATCATCTCTGTTCTTCACAATATCCGCTTATTCTGCAGTTTTGTAGTGCTGAATTATGGTACTTTCTTGTGGAATCCATTAGTCGTGCACTATTAACAAACCTTAACCTCAGGTGTGTTTCCTGAATTTCACAGCCAGCACAGAATATTTTCTTTATACATTTCGAAAATATCGAGGTTTGTAAGATAGTTGCCATGTAGGATTGTTTGTTTGCCAAAGTCTTAGCATAATATTATGTAGCCTTGTTTCTTTTATTCTATTTTCAATTTTCTAACTCCAACCTCCCACGATTTGTTTGTCGATTTGAATTTTGCATCATATATGTGGGTTTCCTTGAAGACTGTATTTATATTTTGTAGCTATTGTTTTTAGTTTCTTAATAATAATTTTGTAATCTTTCAGTATATATTTTATAACAATTTTCAATTTTTTAAAGAAAATATGATAATAATAATAATAATAATAATAATAATAATAATAATAATGCTGAAACGAAACGGGGGAGCCTCCTCCTCCTCATGGGCTGATTAATGATACATCGAGTGATGGTGTCACAATAAAACACTGGTAATTGCGCAAACTGATAACCGCTACCTCATACGAGTGACAATGAAAAAACAAAATATTGTGAATAACGGTGGTAATGAAACTGAAGCCAACGATGGTGACGGTGTTGCACCCGGTAGGCTCAGAGATTCTGGTCCGGCTCCAGCCTGTCGATATCCAGAAAGGGACCACCACGTACGGCGTAGATGAAGCAAGCAAATTAATGCTGTGGTCATGGAGTGTTACTACTTGAGCAGCCCGGTAGATGAAAATGGTGCTCAAATTAGGGGTTACCGACAACATATGTATGATCATTGGAGAGAAAAGGGATTGTTTCAATTTAGGGAACAGAGACTATGTGATCAAGCTCGAGCAATAAGAAAAACATTATTCTATAAGAAATAGAGAAAGTAAAATTTCAACAATGGTTAAGAAGCTCAGGACTCAAAGCAAAGACTGAATGATTTTTAATTGTAATACAAGATCAAAGCTTTTCCACCAGAAATCACCAAAAACTCTTAATGAAAACAATACTTGTAACTGCAGAATATGTGGTGATAGAAAAGAATTAATAAATCATATTGTCTCTGGCTACCCAGAGTTAGGACCTATGTACACTGGAAGCTATGCCAGCACTATGGAATGACAAAAGAGAAAAGTTGGTATATGCACATCCCAGAAAATGCTTAAAAAAAAAAGAGAAAAAGATCATACTCTTTGATATGTCAATACACACAAATAGAGAAATATAGTTATCAGAGATCACCAAGAATAATGCTTTCTAACTGATGTATCAATACCAACAGATGACAATGTATCTCTAAAAGAAATGGAGAAATTCTTAAAATACAAAGATCTGGAAATAGAGATAACTCGAATGTGGAGCCTAAAAACAGAAACAATTTCTATAATAGTAGGTGCATTATGTATGATAAAAGAAACATTCAGACAAATACATACCCAAACCACCAGGACTTAGAAATGTATACAACATAAAGAAAATAGCACTACTAGGCACCGTGCACATCCTACGTAAAGCAATTTTAATACAGTGAAAATAAGAGCACCACAACAAACCACAGCACACACCCAAGGCACACGTGATAGAAATAGGACTATTGAATAATAATAAGAAGAAGAAATTACCACTTCTTGTACTTTGTATTATGTTTGTGTGTGTGTTTGAGTCTGTGAGTCGTCTATGCAGTCATTGCTGGTTTACCTCTGTTTATTTGTTAATTCACTTCTCTTCAGGTGTCAGGCTCAAAATATGACAGCTATTATATTGCTGCAACTGCTAGGATATTGGTATCTATCATTTATGCTTTACAACTGAGTTCTAAATATTCCATTCCATGTTTTCCCTCTATTTATACGTGAATGCCTTATACTTTGTTATTTTAGTCATATTTAAGTATTCGTCTGTCTGTCATTAGTCGAAGTGATGTCTCTGTTTTAAAATCTGATATGATATTTAATAACTGTTATTAGAGAATATTATTAGAACATTTTCTGATTGCTCAACAATTTCTTTCCAATGCATCCGCGAAATGTATGTAACATGGTTTTTATAAAAGAAACGTTACCTCGAGACCCCTGCAAGGTGTCCGTTCGAATGTTACTATCTGGTTGACATGAATCTTTATTAGAAGACACTTTCCCAGGGTGCTACCAGTGAGATTGAACCTGAAACCACAGAGTCGCGAAGCTAACCCCACAGAAAAGCTAAGATTATAGGTACTATTTTGTTCCTTTCTTCTTTTCTACAAGGTCCGAAATGTTGAGGGGCCAGTCGATTAGATCGACCCCAGTAAAAGGGAAAGTCGACCTCAGCGGAATTTGAACTCAGAACGAAAAGACAAACGAAATACCGTTAAGCATTTCGTTCGACGTGCTAACGTTTTTGCCAGCTCGCTGCCTTAATTGTGCAAAATATTCCGATAAAAGGTATCTTTTTCACCAGAACAAAACACACACACAGAGGCGTCTCTGTAGTAAGTTGAGCTACTACAAATAGCAGCCAAATCTCTCTTAAAACACAGAATGTCATCAAAAGAAAGACACAGATTTTCAGCATTTCGGGAAAACAACTATGCATTGAACCTGATACATTAGAGGCAACTCTGGGCTAAACAAAACACAGACAAACATACTTCACATTAAAAGATTATCTACTAAATAATACTAATAAAGTTGACAGTATTTCATCGAAGTTTCATTCCCTGGTAAAACTCCATGTGCTTTCAGATTATTCTGACAGAGCTGCCGCCTTTAGCTTAAGACCTGAAAATTGTGCGACCCGACCTCATTTTCGAGATTACTTCTGTAATATAAAATAGTTATTGTGCGAAAAACATACATTATTTGGTAGCCGAAAGATTACTGAATTTTTTGATACCTTATACGTCAAAATCGGCAACTCAGTTTTCGAATCCATAAGGAACATATGCACGCACACACACACACACACACACACAAATTCTGTTATATAATATAAGATATATATATATATATATATATATATATAGTCAGTTCAAATACACGAATAACAAAATTAACAAAACGGACAACAAGAGGACTTGCACAAAGAATGTATTAGTTTGACGCTCAGTAAAAAGAGAGAAGTTTTGATGTTTTGAGCATAGCTCTTTGTCGAAAAGGAGAATGGGAAATGTCCAGAAAAAAGTAGAAGAAATCGAGAAATCGCCATGAGCACGAGTGTAGTTACATCGCTGAAGTAATTCGACACAAACCACTATAACTTAGTAACAATGAATGGAATTTATGACTTTGTTGTCTCTCGGGAGAGTCATTATGATCTTTATTATATTCTTTATCCTGTTAGTGGTTCTCCCTTAAAACAGATTAATAATAGCAGCTGGTACCTATTTTTTAGAAGTTAGACATAGAATCAATGAAATAATACGTATTTTTTTAACACCAAGTCATTCTTGGTCAAGAAGGGCCATAATCAAAAGTGCTCCAGCCGTGGCCATCCATTCTCTTTATTTCATGAATTTTTAAAGATTGTGGAACTATTTCACTGTAGTAACGAGTGAGGCGAAGAAACATGGAGACGGTAAATGTATTTGAAATGACAATTTTTTTTTCTTGGAATAAACAAAATTTTTAAATATTTAAAATTTAAAAGATGTTCACTTTATCTTTTTCCGCGTTAATGTATTTACCATTCACTAAAAGACACAATAGATTCTTTAACTTTATGAAACGAAACAATTAAAAGGCTGATGATATGCGGAAAGATATCACGCTTCTCAAAATAACCGTGTTTTTTTTTTTTCAAATCACCGTTATTTTTCTCTTCAGTAAACAGTAAAGCAAGCGAGAAACAATCACAATATTTTTGTTGTATTTTGCTTCTCAGACAGTAAAGAATATAATATAAGAAAACTTATTTTCTTTTCGTATTGCAATTATTGTATCAACACAGCCAAGACGAGAAATTGAAGCTATGAATAGAATATAAATTACAAAATGCAAACGGTCGAAATAACATTGCAATAATTAAATATAAGTAAACAGTGTATTTTTATCATAATTACTCAAGTCTATAAAAAAATTAAGGAATGTTATATTAAGCAAACTTTTTGAAAAACAATGAATCCTCTCTGAAAATATCTACAGCAATTTAGCGGAAACTTACATCTTCATATGGAGAAATAGAAAATATTTATTAAGCGAGACGATATTTATGTTTGTCATATACGTTTGTAAAGATATTTAAGTCAGTCAACATATTAAGGTTTCTCAATATATTTACATAGAACAGTATGATTAGTACGTTAAATAGGTCGGTCAGGTTTTCCCCATAAAAGGTTAACTTTATTTAAATGTAAAGTTATTGCTAACACGATAATAATATTGTAACGTAAAAATTGTTTCTTTTCATAAATTAGACCGGTAAGGAGTTGTAACACCCATGACTCACAGGACCCCTCAGATTGGGAGATTTGGTCACAAAATTTGCAATATAATGAAAGACACGCGAATATAGGCAGTCCCAAGCATCTATGTAACCAGAGACTTGTGTGGGTTCATCCTGTTGGTACTCGATCCACTATGATTATAGACAAAATTCCTTCAAAGTTCTCTTAGAGAAAGAAAGACTGATTGAGATAATATAATCCAAAACGCATTGTGTTTCAATATTTAGTCAGATAGAATTAATAATTGATGAAAGTCTAAGACTTAAACACATATTTAAAATTTAGTGAAAAAATTTTCTGACTATGGCGAGACATAAGGGAGGATAGAAAAGTGAATGTATAAGAAAACTGTAAGATATCTAGGCATGGGCAGATGGAGATAGGAAGGAAAATTAGAGAGGTGAAAAGAAATAGATAAAAAATTCGCTAAGATAATAGTGTCTCAATAAATATATAGTAAATTGATTTTTACAAAAAATAAGACCCATGATCTTGACACCAAATTAAGAAAGGCTTTAAATTAAAAAATCGTATCAAAGATAGAGAAATTGTATGCTTCCCGACTGACACATCTGATAGAATGTCTGTTGACAACTTATTAAACTATATTTCGAACATGCAACTATACATCAGAGACATGGTAGAGACAACTGCACTCGAATACACTGAAAATGAAAAAGTCCTTAATGCTCACATAGGGATGTGGGGTATCGTTCTCCAGTCTGAGAAACGTACAGTGAACAATTTTATAACCACCAACAATGACATCCCACCCCTATATGGCCTTCGAAAACATCATAAAAGCTACACAGATCATCTACTTGGGCTAACCCCCCCCCCCCCGTTTGTGGTGCCAACAATGCTAACAACCACAAAATATCATATTATCTCTCACAATTCCTACGACCCTTAATAGAGTTATCTACAGATGTATGTGATAGTACTGAAGACGTCCTTAGCAGGATCCGGGAATGTAACAAGAAATGCGACCTGTGACCACATCGTAGGTAGCATGGATGTGGTATCCCTATATCCTTCCATTGTATAGTCTTGTACGAATGCATACGCATGTACATATGTGCATACGCACATACATGCACACATACATACATACATACATACATACATACATATCGTGAACTAACTGTTACTTACTCACATGCAGCACGGAATTTTGTCCGTGAACAGGTCACGGTTTCAAAGCGACGAAAATATTTTGACAAATTAAATTTAATTAAAATTAAATGTTGAAGTGAATCGAACGGTTTTTGCGTGTATTTAAATGGCTCATAAACACTTTCCACGCTGCAATTGTTTTTCTTTTTTTTTTTTTTTTTTTTTTTTTTTTTTTTTTTCTTTTTTTTTTTCGTTATCGGATAAAGAACTCGAAACTTTTGAATCATTTACAATTAACTATATTTAAGAAGGGAGCCGCTGATTTCCTTGTGCTATCAATATATACGGCTTTGTCATTTCTTCTTCATATGACCTTCCTTCCCTTATTTAACCCTCGCATAAACGTGAATGCCCTTACCCTTCTTGAAAGTTCCCGCTTTACTCTCTTCGTTTAGTTACTTTGTTATGATATTTATATACAGTCATAATACTCATTCATTAATATACATTTTCTCTATTATTGTATTGTAACGGTTATATCCATTAATAACCCAATTAATTTTTATTTATATTCCTATATTTTCTCGTTGCTGATCCATCTATTCGCTGTATTCGGAGTTTCTTTCCTTTCTCTTCTTTTGTGTCTCTATCCCTTTTTCTCCTTACCTGTTTTCTTGTATACTTAGTTGTCTCATAGTTTTCTAACTCTATCGATATTATTTCTGCCATTATAACTAAATATTGTGTCAGCCATAATAATTTAGTTAAATATATATCATAATTATCCAAGCATTGTAATCTCAGTGCTTAAAGGCATCGTTTAGACATAATTATTCACTACCCATATATACTGGCGATTTATATTAAAGTTCAAAGTCGTATCTGAAACGGTAACG
>NC_068982.1:160806965-160813959 GCF_001194135.2 Octopus bimaculoides
TATATATATATATATATATATATATATATACATATATATATGTGTATGTATCTATGTATCTATGTATGTATATATGCATAATATAAATTTAAATGAATACAAATAAGAGAAGCTGAAATACCAGTTCTTAGTACTTAGCAGCTATCACAATCTTTCGAATCGATAGCAACAGCGCAGGAGATATAATAATATGTCAGAGTGAAAAAAACCTTTCGATGAAAAAATTTAGAATAAGATATCAACTATTCCATGCAAATTTTAAAATAGAGGAAAGAAAGAAAAAATTCCTTGTCGAAGTAATGATAAAATATAGTGAATGTCCATTAGGCCCAAAAAATGATGCAGATGATAATTTCGTTTCAGCATGGGTTATTAACCTAAACAGATTCTTTTGAAATATTTTTTTTAAAAATACATAACGAAATAATATTTCTTCTAATGTTATTGTTCCTACAAAACATGCAAGTTATTGATTCAGATAACAATTTAAAACGACATTTAGAACACAATTTTGATATAACATTTAAAATTATGCAAATAGCGATGAAAATAATTTGGGTTCGCCTGCCTCATATGAAAATCTGCATTAAAACAACAAAAATGGTGTGTTGTCTGTGAAGTTTAGGTGAAAAATACTACAATTATTGGGTTTATTGTGTCTCTGAATATCGGGTATTTCGAATCATTTTGCCCGCAACCTAAAACGATAATACATAGCAATATCCTCGAAGACTTTCTTGCCTTACTATGTCATTACAATTCTGTTTGCGACAGTAAGCCCACTGCTCCAAGATAACAAAATTGCACTTAATTTGTTCTAGTGTGTTACACAATATCATTATCATTGATGTGGGACCGATTACTTGACAAACGTTGTTGACTCTGATAACCCAACTGCAACGAGCCAAATGTAACAGTTATTCAGAGAATAAAATGCGCTGTAGGAAATGACAGTTATCAACCGTTTTAATTATTCTTGTAAGAAATTATACATAATTTTTAATGGCCAAGAAATAATATATCCTGCAATAAACTGCAGATAGTCGAAGTGGCGGGTAAAATTCTTAACAGCATTTCGTCCATCTGTACATTCTGAGTTCAAATTCTGCCGTAGACAACTTTATCTTTCATCTTTTACGGGTCGATAAAATAAATACTAGTTGAGCACAGGGGTTAGATGTAATTGACTTGCCCCTATCTCGAAATTACTGGCCTTGCGCTAAAATTTGAAATCATTATTAAGTACCAGTTGAAGAGTGGGGTCGAGGAAATCGACCAGTTCTTCTCCACAAAATTCTAGGCCTTGTCCCTATAGTAAACAATTATCATTGTTATTAAAGATAGCAGAACAATGCTATTATCAAAGGTGTTCTAACAAGGACTATCTCAACGATCAGTCCATTATACATCCAATAATACGTTGAAAATATGTACTTCCTATCTTTAAGACGATAGTGTTCCTTTGAGGGAACCTTTTTAAGTGCTAATTCTAACATCTTGAGCAGTGACGTGGTGATTCTGAGTCACTCAACCAAATCAAGAGTGAATAACGTGTCACTGGAGTGTAACAATTACGTGACAAAGACGATTCAGACAGTCTGTAATATCTCAACTGTAACGAGCCAAGCAGGAAGCATCACACTCGGCGTCACAGAAATAATAACGAAATATACTCAGATTGCATCCTCCCTTCTCAACATTGGGAGAGTTAATTAATTAATGCAATCCTATATGTATTGTATAAAACAAAAATAAAGAACTAGACGGCTGCTGCTCAAACATTAAAACATCTCTGATAATCGCTCTACTCAACAAGAGTTAATCTGGATTTAAACAAGAACAAAAACCGGAACGAAAATGATCCAATGGAGGGCATCTTTCTGGGAATGCTCAAAATGCTAGATTATATAGAACACACACACACACGCACACACACACACGCGCACACACACACACACACAGAGAAACATTGCAGTATGACTACAGTTCTTTTTCATCCTTTTAATGTAGAACTTGAAATATATATCTTGTTCTATTCATACACAGAAAGATAAAAGAGATTTCCTATGTTTTACGGTTATTTCAGTACTCAGCAGAGGTAAACCCATCCCCTCAATTCTTCTGAGTAGCTGCCTGGAACCGTTATTACCTTCAAGTGTGTGTTGATTTAAATAGCAAACACATACATACACAAACCCACATACTTCACAAAAAGCTATGTAAAGACATTTATGAAAACAAAACTAACGTACTCACACACGCAAACCCATCTTGACAGTTACACAAACACAGACGCACACACACACACACACACACACACACACACACACCATACTGAACCAAACTACGATCATACACATTCACACAACAGACACTCAACGCAATACGTACAACTTTATTGTCGCACATGTATGTCTTACGCATAAATATACACGTATAACGAATAATTTAGAATTAACACAAAATCTTTAAGAAAACACAAACACACTCATAGGTTTAAATTGAATACATATTCACACAATAAACACGCTTACACACGTGTGTCTATATACAATCTTAAACATTTGACCTACAGTTACGTTGTGTGACCTCATTATTTTCCCACTTTTACCGTCTTTCCAAGGAAGCTTAATGTATCGTAATGCAATAACGTTCTTTTTTTTACCTTGTATGTTTTTGTCTTGTTACTATATCATTCTTTTTCTTAGTTAAGTATGAAACATCAAAGACAACTTTATTTCCCTTTCCTGATCGTCAACCTAACGACTATACTTGCTTTTCACTTTGTTTTTAGTGTTCATCAGTCCCAGATCTACGACTCCAGACACACACACACTCACACTCACACATGTATGTATGTATGTATGTATGTATGTATGTATGTATGTATGTATGTATGTAGGCTGCTAATATTCAACGCAGAGTTTGAATAATGTAAATAAGAGACAGGGGACTAAGC
Source organism: Octopus bimaculoides (assembly GCF_001194135.2). Taxonomy (NCBI): domain Eukaryota; kingdom Metazoa; phylum Mollusca; class Cephalopoda; order Octopoda; family Octopodidae; genus Octopus; species Octopus bimaculoides. The sequence continues at coordinate 160,809,925 of NC_068982.1, forward strand.
AAACAAAATACACTAGAAAGTACGTATATGAACGTTTAAATCGATAACAAGTTTCGGCTGTATTTCGATTGCTAATTCAGTGACATCCAGTGAGGAAACAGAGTTGTCCGTTTCTTTTATATTCATAGTTTGGCTTGCCCATGTTGTTAGAATCGAGGTAGCTGTTGTGGCCGACTAGTGAATGAATCGTACAAACAAATATGAAACCTGCTTTACGCATACAACTGATGTACAGGATTCAAGGGATATTTGGGAATGCTTAATCATCAGTGTATTAAGCTCTTGAAACTTCTTACAAATCCCCATTGGCAGATGAAATGCTAACACCAGAAATGAAACATGCAGTCACTGTTTTCATATGTTCGGAGTCCAGCGGCTTAGAAATTGCCAACTTTTAACTCTTGCAAAATTTTTCTGTGTACAAAGTTCAGGTGGTATTGGAAGCTTCTGGCGGGAATGTTTCAACTGCATCAAAGAGAAAGAAAAGCATTCTAAATGTTCGGACACTATAAGTACACCACAATCCATCCAACAATTTCAAAATATTATTGATGATACTCTCGGGAAAAAATCAACAAAGGCAATCATCAAAGAATTTTAAATGTCAGAGGGAGTGGACTGTCAGAATGGTGGTGTGCAAGGTCATTTGATACAACTCATATGTACTGAGGACAATTCAAGTCAGTAAAGACATTGAGGAACCGTTTGACCCATGGGTCCAGATCTAAAAGTCTAATGGGCGAAATGATGTTTATGTGCAGACCTTCCTGATGTTTTCAGAGTGATGCATACCAAGTTTTTAGCAACTCTGAGAGTTTTAGGCGTGGCGATTATCGAAGGCCATGTTATCATGTCATGCTATTCACGCCTTTCCCAGTGCCCTTAGAATTAATACTGCTGGATATATTAAGGTGCTGAAGACAGTTGTTAGGCCTTGGATGGATGATGTACGTAGCGGAAGGCCATATATGTTTTTATGAGACTCTGCGCTTCCTCACAAATCCCACATAATATAAGAACGGATATCAGACAACATTGACGGTCATGTGCCAACAAACTGGTAGCCTACAGACTCACTAGATTTAAATCCAATATTTTACAGCCTTTGGAGCGTTGCTGAAAATGAGACTAATCGACATCCTGACAATACCATAACTTCACTGGAGTTCGCTACTGTCCAGCTGACGTCCGAAATGAATAAGAGCTACTCTTGTCATGATATATTCCTCATGTAAAGGAATATGGGGATAATAAAGATAAAATAGCGGTATATTTCAATGACAATAATGATAATTCTATTAAACCTCTGCGATAGTTTGAACTTTTTAATGGATGGATGAGAGAGTGTCCAACATTATTATTAAACATTAAACGAAACTTTTCACCCCATATTAATGAAGGATCGTCGACAACAACTCAAAGTAACATCCATTGTGAATTTCACTGAAAACCATGCTATGAATTTAAGTTGTTCCGCTACTTATTTATGAATGCAGTTGTACAAGTTTGCTTGAAATCAGAAATTTCCAAATGAAAAATTCGAGATAATCGTGGCGTGAATGCCTTTGATTGGAGTCTGTCTGCTGTAATAGAGTTGGGTTGATCTGAAACTATACAAAAGCAACATCAACAACAACACAGCAACATAATCGTTTCATTCAGCTAATTCTGATGCGTCTTAAATATTAAAATATGGAAATAGAACTTTGCAACTCATCAATAAACTCAGACATAAACCAGAATTACTCAACAGAAACAGCCTTTTGAAATAGCAAAACTTGAAATGTATTGACTAGCCTATCTGAAAAGAATAATACACGCTTGATATATTTAAAAGAATTCCGGAAGTTAAAACACTCCCAGATAAACTAAGCAAAAATGATGGATGCGATCGTCGAATTTTGCAGTACTAAGCAGCTAAAATAAAAAGAAAATGTTACAACAAACGTATTTAATTTGTAACCGACTAGTTGAAGCATTTGGGAGCATAGTAAACTAAGATCTCCTTAACTGACTTTGTCGATATTTATTTACACCCTGTTGGTATTAAGATGATATCACACAAAAGGAAAATCAATCGTTACACGTCTAGGCTGATTACCACTCATGATTTAAATTTTATCGTTGTTTGGTGAGTCAAGCTAGAAGAAAACTGTAAAATGAATCAAAGTGCATTATCAACCTCATCTGATGTTTGAAAATACAAATGAATTTTCTTTTGTTTATTACGAAAATTATACCTATTATTTTGATTCATGTTACGCCAGTTCGTTAATCTTTCATGTATGATATCACATTTAAATACTTACTTTGATTGATTAAACATCCTGAGAGTAATGCATAATATAAAATAGTGATTTGTTACATAAGCACCTTCTCATGCATATTCAGATGATTGAATCTACACCAGAACATTACTGCTATTTGAATTCTCCAATTCGCCGGCATAAAAAAGCATAGCTAGCTTTGGTTTGATATAAGGGAGTACAGAGACATGGTTAAATATTACAAATATTGTCTTAATCTGACACTCCACTTTCTCTGGAAATACATTCCAGTCCGTGTTTTAACTATTTAAAAGGTAAATTTATAAGTTTCATATAATGATATCCAAATATTGGTTTACGATATTTAGATTTAGAACTCATCGTAGGCCAAACAAAGTTGACGAGGGGCGACGCAGTAGCAACCAAGGGGAGAATATTTCTTTTAAACACATGAATACACTTTGTTCTTAATGTAAAAGGGTTAGTCAGGAAAGAAGGATAATGTCCATGATTTGTTTGCAGAAACCCGTGGGAGGAAAAACCACAACTCGTTGGTTTTCCTTAAACCGGAGTCATGGTTCGAATCCATATAGCAGAGAAACTTTATCTAATAAAAGCCAAAGATCAGGTGTAGTAGCTGAAAGAAATTTCTACATGACGAGAATTTATTCTTTTCTCAACTAAATTGACATTAATTTGTTACTGTGAAATTTATTCTACTTTCCTACTGCTTACACAGGCTTTATAAAAACCAACGGTGGAGACTCTCGTGGTCGCTTAGTCTTCTAAACTTAACAGCTAAGTCTCTCTTCAAACGCATTCTGGCACCTCAGAATCAGAAGGGCCATATAGACTAATGTAGCCTAAGATACACCAATCCTGAAATAAAAACACAGTAATCTCAGATACAACTTCTTTGATAATATATCTATTCAATCAAGATTAACATGGAGCTAAATAATAATAATAACATATTTTTAAATGATGTTCAGTAGTTGATTTTGTTCTAGTAGTATCGTTCATTGTAACACTTAAATCGAGCAGCTGTAATGCACACAGCCATGCGTGAAACGCTTTTGTTTTTTTGTTTTGTTTTTTTTTTAGTCCGAATATTTTTGGGTGTGTTGTATTGAAGACGACATAGTCCTGTGTATTTATACAAAACAACAAGGATGTATTTGAAGGACTTGGGCGCTAATTAATGAAATCTTTTAAGTTTTGATATATACTGTAATATAAATTTATAATGGAAGAAAAGATTGGTATTGTTCTTTAGTTAAGTTATTGATTTCTGTGACTAAAGTGTAGTGAAGTTGCAGCAATAACTTCAAAGGTTTCAGTTGTCGATAATGATTCGCTTACTTTGCCTAGAACTAAATGCTACAAGTATACGTTTTTACATTTTTTTTTAAACCAAAGATTCTGCTATCATTACGCCCTCGGCAAAGCTTCAATGTCGCAGCCATCTTGCACTTCGTGTTAATACTATATTTAAACATTATTTTTGCACCGGTCACTATATCAGTTTATGTTACCTGGTGCATTTAATATTCTTAAAGATTCTTATCTCACATAGAACATCTGTATATATATATACATATGTGTGTGTGTGTATTTATGTATATATGTATCTATATATGCATATATATATATAGTGATAGATAGACGGGAAAATAGGTATGCATATATACACGCACACACATGCATATTGCACACAAAATACACATATACATATATATACATATATATATATATATATATATATATA
>NC_068982.1:160814723-160817180 GCF_001194135.2 Octopus bimaculoides
TATATATATATATATATATATATATATATTCGACTAACGTACTTACAGTTTTATCAAATTTGACTAAGAGAACGTTGGTATTCAGAACTTATGAAGAGAGCAGAGGAGTGAGAAACAACCTTGTAAATACATGATTGCTAAACCAGCTTCTTACACTCACAGCTATGTCTGCGATTATCTATTTAACATGTCTTCTACAATTTAGTAGATGAAGTTTTTTTTAACTAAAGACAACCTAAATACGAACATTTTAGTAAAAGCGCCGTTACTGTTCTACAGTGAATAACTCGGAAATTTCTGGAAATATCTTTGTTAGTGATTTGATAAAGTATTATTATTATCCATTTATATTTAAAGAAATTTACCTTGGATATAATGATATAAATATTCTATGATATAAATATATAATTATGATACACTGTGTACTTCTGTCATATATCGATTTATTATTCTTATGTTGGTAACTGTATGGCACACAGTAATCGGCTGTATGTCCTGGCACAACCCGAAATTTGTTGCTCTAATTCTAGTGGGTTACCCCTTAGATGAGAGCTTGAACATTTTAACAGATGGTACTTAACTGTGGGGAATGGAATGCAGTGCGGTAGTATGTGAATGTTATACCCTTTCTACTGTCCAATCTTTTTCAAAGAATGTTTCTGGCGAGGTTCGTATTGCTGAATAGTTCAAATCTTCCGTAATCCAGTAGACTTATGGTACCCTTATAATCCTACCTTTTATGCAGAGACAGTGTACGAAGGATTAGATCATCCCATGTATCCATTCTACAAACAAAGCGCAAGTTATGACTGGAGGAAATTTTGGTTACTATTTCTATTTCTTCATTGTCTTATATGCCTATAGATCTTGATTGTAAAGTTCAGAGTGGAATCAAACAAATTGAGCTCAGTTTGAGCATAACAGTTGCTATTTTGGAGACAATTTCTAATGGTGATGTGCATGTGTATCCTCACACCGTATTATCTCTCATGAAGTGATTGATGTTACAGCTGTTTCTGTGTGTGGTGTATTTTTTGTGGTGTGTGTTTGTGTGACTTCAGTGAAAGAAATAATATTTTCTGGATGTTATTGTAGTAGTAATTTGTGTTTTCGTGTAGTGAGAGGATGCGTCAGGGCTCTCCTCGATAGTTAAAAGAAATATAAGATCAGAAATTCCGTGAAACCTGTTCATAAACAAAGCTGATGCACAGAAATCGTGTTCTTGTTTACATTGATAGAAGACAGCCAATTAGAAAAGATATCTTGATTTATAATTCCAGACCAGGGAAATGTGAATTCGTTGCGACACTAATTGAATACTAATTAGAAGGGTCTCTCAAATAGTAATTCATTTAAATATTGGCGTAACTGTAGTTCCTTAAATGCTGTGGCCCAACGGCATTACATTAATGGTATCTAAAGAGAAGTACAATTCCACTTGACAAGAAACTGAATTGTAATAGCAAGTTTACGAAAAGTAGAAGTCCAATAGAATTAAAAGCTTTCTAACCACATTACATACAATTTGTACAATTGGTAAAGTGTCATGACTGTCAGTATAATCTAGTTAAATAAACAGTAAGATCTGTTGGTTTTTATCAGAGTGATGCTCTTGAAAATGGTTTAAGTTTAGTGGACAGTGCTCATGCTTCTCTACAAAGAATATTATCGCTATCATCATAATCAGCACTCTAATCCACATTCCAATCATCGTTATTATCATCATCATCATCATCATTTTCTCAGCTTAACTACCTCTCAGCATAAAAGTAAAAGTTATTTATGTGTAAATGTCTCTAACTCTACATCTAGCCCTACCCTTAACCTAAATTCTTACGTAGGATAGAATTGAAATATTTGCACTGCCTGAAAAAAATCATATTTCATAGAAGAATTCTTTTATTGCTGTTTAGTTTTGTTTTGTGTTGTTTCTTTGTTTTGCTTTTATTTATTTATTTTTTCTTTCTTCTGCTGCCGAATTTTACATTAGACAATTGTAGAAAAGGACAGCTTTGTAAAAAAAAAAAAAAATGGAACCATGCCTATTAGACGTGCCCGAATCAGAAAAAAAGAAAATATATTTGTATGACTAGATAATATAATTATCTAATGACATATTGAATATTTCAGATATCACTGTCATTTATGCGTCGTAAATTGAATAAATATTCAGTGATCCTGTTACTATTCAATGCAATTTGAACTGACATCTTGCAGTGCAGAGAGGATATCATTACAACAGTCTATGATAAACTGGCGCTCAACACAACATCTGGCTTGAGTTACTTCAGAGCAGTCTCACAGTCATAAAATATAATAAATGTAAATGATCACTAGTGGACTGCTCCACGCAAGATCCATTAAAAATACATCCATCACCCATTCCTGGTACACGTTTTTATTCTCTTGTATTGGGATTTTCGTATTATTATATTTCATATAACTATATACCATATA
>NC_068982.1:160817264-160820802 GCF_001194135.2 Octopus bimaculoides
TATATATATATATATTTATAAACAGTAGAGACATTTACTTATCTGTATGTCTTTGTCAGCTAACTATTAACTCAGCTGCTTAGCCTATTTAGGATTGCTTCCAACCAGCCATGGGTAACATTAACTTCGTTCAATTAACTCAAATGAAACTGGAGGCCGGCAGTAGTACAATAAAATGAGATGTATTCACAAACTTAATCAATTGAGAATACCATAAAGAGATGTTAAGCCAAAGGGAAATTGGTTTCAATTCCCAGCAATAAGCATTATTTTAATTCAGATACTTTGCTGAAATCCTTGAGAAATGTGTAGATGTCCCACAACAATATTATCCCCCTATCCTATAAACATGACAATATCTATCTTTCAAAGAAATCAACAGTATTACTGTTGATAAGTGTATCGAATAATGCGATGTTATACTTCAGTTTGTATAAACTTCTAGCTTTTATAACAAAACTTACAAATACATCAACAATTTCTATTATTTACGCACCAAATTCGAGTATACCTCCAGGGAAATAATTTCTAAAGGAGGAAACATTTACTTAAACATGCCTTGTACTTTTCAGTATGCGCTTTCAATCTAGCAGTGCTTCTTATAATATCATTATCGCTTACTTTCTACCCAACGCTGATCTCATTTGGGATTCTATACAAATTTGTGTTAATTTCATCAAATATAACTTTGGAGTAACAAATATTCTAAACAAGTTAGAAATGGTTGCTGTTTAATCGTACTTGTATATATTTCTGGCTTAGTAATATTAGAACATGTGACTGCGCTTTTCTAATGGAATCTCATCTGTAAAGAACTGATAATAGGTTCACGCCAGATATTATATGGAGGCCTCATTATAAACTGGTCTGGAAATATTTTAGTAAACCATATTAAATGCATAAGGTTATAATTTATACTTGGGTTACGAGTGTATTATAAATGTTAATGTAGTTTACATCATGTTCTAACAACAAAACAGAATAAAAAACTAGGAACGACTAATAAAAAATTCCAACACACACACACACACGTACACACACACACAAACACACACACACACACACACTCTCTCTCTCTCTCTCTCTCTCTCACGCATACACACGCACGCACACAAACACACGCACTCTCTCACGCACACACACACACGCACACACGCACATATATATATACATATAGATACTGATGGAATTTTTTATAAGTCATTCTTATTTTTTTATTCTATTCTGTTGTTTGTACATCATGTAAACTACATTAACATCTATTATACACTATTATATATATGTATATATATGTGTGTGTGTGTGTGTATGTGTGTGTATGTATGTATGTACATATATATAAGTATGTATGTATATATATTTATAAGTGTATATACATATGTATGTATATATATGCATGTGTGTGTGTGTGTATGTGTGTGTGTGTGTGTGTGTCTGTCTGTTGCTTGAAACCTATACATGCACAAACAACATAAATACACATCTACAAACACAAATACACTTTACAAAAATATTTTCAATAAATATACGGCGACATATGCATATAAGAGAGTGAGCTGTCTTACGTAAGTTTACATATAATAAATATTGGTCTACACATATTTGGCACTTTACCATTTCTCTGATATCATTATCACTGTCTTTGGCTATATTTAACACATATATTCGAACTATACAGCTGGAACCAAGCATAATTAGAGATTTTTCGAAATTTGTTCAGTTTTGTTAAAATTCGTGTTATTTAGTCAATTCAGGTTTAAACATAAGCATTTCATATTCATAATACTAGTTTGTTTAAATAATGAAAATTTTGTATGGTTATTTTGTAGTTAATAAACCATTTTAATCATATTCGGAGTGAATTCTTTCCATAATTGTGGTTCTAATTTAAACTTCGCATTCCCAGTTGTCACATATAAAGAAACAGTGTGCTGAAATGAATTGTTCTTTTCGTATTTGTTTCATCTTTTTAATTTCTGCTTTATCTCAATGAACTGCATTTTTTTCTCAGTGGAGTTAATTTTTGCATTGTCCAAATCTCAAGAATGGCTGGATTGCAACTTCTTGCAGGAACTTTGTGATTAATTTGATGGAATAAAAGGATAGTTTTAATTATGGAACGTTGCCAATTTGGGGCTTTCAACCATTGTATTATTCTAAGATATTTAAAAAAAAAACATTCTGTATAAGGTAACGTGTGTATATATGTAGAGAGAAAGAGAGAGAGTGACATATATGCATGCGTGTGTATGCATATGTATGCATATGGAAGGATGGGGAAAATTATAATTGAAGTATTCCCATACAATAGAATTCTGAAAGCCTGGAATTAATGAATGCTTCAAAGTCGTTTTGGACTTCGAAGTCGCTTTTTGTTGAAGAGCTTCCTTAACAGAAATTTATTCAGATACTTGAAAATTGTAAGTCGATTGGAATAATGGTTGATGACTAAATTCAGCGAGATACATTTCTGCAGACTCAATATCTGCGGTATCATTTGCGAGGAATATAACTTGACGTTGTTATGATGAAGATTTTCACAACCAGCAGGCATTAGCGTTGCAGTGCCTGTTGCATTTTGCCGAATTCATAACAACGCTATTCTTCTGTGGTAGCTTCAGTCACATTCAAGAAAGATTAGTAGATGAGTCCCGTTGCTGAAGACAGACCAAAGAGTTACTAGAAACTATTTTATGTATGCATGAGAGAGAGAGAGAGAGAGAGAGAGAGAGAGAGAGAGAGAGAGAGAGAGTGAATGAGCGAGTGAGTGAGTGAGTGAGTGAGTGAAATTTGTTGGTGCGTGTGGCAATAGCATCTTCCTTCATGCCTGTAACACTGCTCTAATCTATTTCGTAAGTGATACGCCCCACCATTAACTGCTTACTTTGCCCATTTACTTTTCACCTTACCTTTTAAACGGATTTTCAACCTCCTTTGCTCAGAGTCGCTGCCTCCAACTATTCTATAAATGTGCCACCCCATTCTTTAAACAGGCTCTTTTAGTCCATGCTGTTCTACACTAATTACACCAAATTTGGTTTTCGCCCTGCTCTCGAATTTTTCTAACACTGCTGTTACATAACGCTACTATTTCTTTAGCTTCAAACAACGTTATTTCCTTATCAGAAGCCATTTCACCTGTACAGTAAAAATTGCATTTATTATCATGAATGCCATTTCTGTTGTCTCTTACTGGGAAACTGACTGCAGGTTAGCAGGTTGTATCATGGAACACCTACTACACATCCACATATATATTACACATTTATTCATACGCCACCTCAGCTAACACCAACACGCACACACACGTACTCGCACACACAATATGCTATATATATATGTGTGTGTGTCTGTGTGTGTGTCTGTGTGTGTGTATAGTTCTTATTACGTTATTCATGCACACAATCATAACTAATAGCTTCAAATATGTACTCACAATAAATACACTGGTATATACACCATATTTATATAAGGTGTATACACACACACACACACACACATATATATATATATAGGCACAGGAGGGGCTCGCTTACCA
>NC_068982.1:160820854-160823341 GCF_001194135.2 Octopus bimaculoides
TATATATATATATATATATATATATATATATATGCATGTATGTATGTACGTATTGTACCACGCATATGCAAACACCTGCATTTAAGGCACACCACCATATAGACACACAGTATTTTATTGCATTCATCCCCCTCTTCTGCTCACAATACAATCAGGACATTCATAAACTACACATTCATACATTTCACCTGCGTTCATACCATCTGCTAAAACGCTACATCTCATAAACAGACAAACGCACGCACACACGTACACCTAGACACACACATAAGAACATACACAAACACACGCAGAGTTTAGTAAACTTACTAAAGGACAATGTGTTAATTCCATGGACAATTAGTCGTATATGATATTGCCGATAAACGTAGTGATTTATAGTTCAACAGAGCTATAAATATATACCTTAACTGACGCACACATAAGCGGACATTCAGCTTAGTATGCTAGCCTATGAACTGACCAAAGCATATACAATTACAACCGTTATCCTTTGATATACGCAACTACAAACAGATGGAGTCTTGCATATGTATAGATTTTGGTACGTGTGAGAGATGATATGCGAGTATGTGAGTGGATCTGTATCTGTATAAATGTATGTCTGCCATGTGCTCAATGTCATAGGCACTTAAAATCCTTGATGGTGTTGTAGGGAAATCGCTGTAACATACGATGCATCATTACGGAAAGTATTTCCTCTGCAAATTTGACCACAATCCTTTTTCCATTTGGAGAGGATTGACCGCTACAAACACTTACACAAGTAAGCACATACGTGCGTGTGTACATATATATATCATATATTAGGCAGTGAGCACAAAAACTGAACACCATGAAGGATCATTTTTAATCAATGTTTTATCAGTTTAATGCTTAAAAGGAAAGGAAACGTCTTGACGTTTCGGACGTCTTTCCTTCATCAGTGAATTAAAAGAATGGAAAATAGTGGTGAGAAGAGGAGTGCAAAAAGAGCAAAATGCGTCCAATGCAGTTTACGAAACAGTGGTCCTAGTTTAAGAAGTCCTAGTATGCGTTAAAATTTCATTTCAGGTAATGAACACAAAATAAAGACAACTAGGGAGGGATAAGTCTAAACATATGTAACAGTTTAATACTTAACGTAAAACAAAGAGTGTCGACGTTTCGGACGCTAGTACTTCATCATAAGAAAATGAAAGGATGAGGATATTTAACTGGAACGTATGTATATGCTTGTATTTACGTACATATACATACATATATATATAAGCATGTATGAATGTATACTTATTCATTGTGTGTGTGTATATATATACATTAGTACATATGTTTTACTATTCTAAATTGACACGACTTATAAACTGACTCATGGAACGTGTACTCTCAACACTTGAACCACTTTGTAATTTCTACCAATTATAAATAATAGTGTGTCTGTATGTATGTTTAAATGTTTACACATGTACATACATATATTTACACGCTTAGCTTGATATATTATATTACAATAATGTCTGGTGCATAGTAGGTGCACTAACAATATAAACCTCGACACATTATATACCATTTAAGAGTTACATACATGAAAACAATACAAACACAACCCTACACAAAACGTGTACACCGTAAATTATACGCTCCCTTACGCATTTAGCTTACGTACTCTACTTCAGCTTCAGTCCATTTACACTCTCTCATTCTCAGATGCTCTCTTTCTATATTGCTACCACACTCTCTGTTACCCTCTCTCTCCCACTACCCCCTCTACCCCTCACTTTCACTATAATTCAGAATTTTCCGGCACTTCAAGACTACCAATTCCGCTAGCTATTTACCTATTTACACCAAGACTGCAATATAAACACGTCGTAATTTTGGCATCGTCCCAGTTTCTACGTTTCTTTCTCTGATTTCTTTTACTTTTCTTTCATAGAGGGTTTAGCTAGTGCATTAGGTACTGCTTTTATTATTTTCGTTTGGCTTATTTATTTTTATGATATGCATTTTTTACTGTTGCAGTTTCGTTTCATCTCTCTATCCTATTTTTCCATTGCCTATTTTATATTCATAACTTCATATATTATCTGTTTGATTTTTAACCTCGTCATCTACTTCGTTTTAGTATTCTGCTTTTTACTTACTATATTCTCTGCACGATTAATGTTCGATACTATCGTATACGTATACTTAACACACATTCACACACACTCACTGTTAAATATATGTGTTCACATAATTTTATATCATAAAGAGTAATAGATACTTATAAGATGTTTCCTGTGCCTGTGAAAGGAGCTACACGGTGAATTTATAAGTAAACTACAACTTCTAGGGCATCAACTATATGTATCTACTCTACATTTTATATCGAGTTGTGCTTTTGATAATGGCTATACACAGAATATCCGTTATATACAGACAAACATACACGAATATATTAACTGTGTATGTTTATATGTACGAATACTTGCGTTTGTATCTATATATATATACATATATATATAT
>NC_068982.1:160823746-160826203 GCF_001194135.2 Octopus bimaculoides
TGTAGATACGTGCTTAAAATTTGAGCTGATGATAAATTTCTACTGAAACAGCTGTCGTGAATTTTAGACCCCATTTGTATTATCTCCATATATATATAATATACATGTGCGTGTGTGTGTGTGTGTGTGTGTGTGTGTGTGTGTATGCATGTACGTATAAAATATAATTAAGATTCAGTTGAATTAGGTACTTAAATTGAGGCACCTTGTTAGGTCGATCTAATTTGCACGCCCAAAGAATATCAGGTGAATATCAAACACTGTGCAGAAGTGTTTGCACTTGATATTCTTGTAGTGTATGCATAAACATGACCCAAAGAAATAGCAGCGAAATCAATGTAAATATTTGAGCTCCAGTTGATGATAGGGATATGTTAAAACAGCTGGTTGGTCATTTATGTCTGAAGTCTATGCTGCCATCTGACGAAAACGGTTTCTTTGCAATGATGTAATGTTTTCGTTATTGAATTAAAGGAGTCGCTTGAAACTGCCGTAATGTATTGACACCTGTACATCTTTGTTACTCATTTATGATATACATATCATCGTCGTCGTCGGCTTTATCTCGAATCCTAGAATTTATTTTCTTATTTGCAGAACGCTTCCTTTGTGGTGATGTCGTTGATGACTCTGTAGATCAACTTTTACGTAGAAGAGTCGATAGCATTGTCAGCATGACAATGTTGGTGGAGGACGAGATTGATTTTATCAAACGGTTCTCTCCTGTCGCTTGCTTTCTTCTTTTCTCTTTAGGTGGCTTCGAAGGTTTTGGTTCCGACGATGATGGAACAGCGCCACGTGGTACGGTCTCGAGCTGGTGTTTCAGACTATTTAGGTTCAATTCCAGTGGCTTTCACTGTTGCTTTTAATTGTTCCTTGTATCTTCGATGAGAGCAATCCCGAGTTTTTCTTTTTTTCCTGAAGAGAGCTCACTAAATAAGACTTGGTGTGGGAACATCGACACCTCTAATCCTGTTACATGTCCTGACCATTGAAGACGGCGTTTTATGTTTAGCGATTTGATACCTTTCCAGGACTCTGTTGTTAGTCACATAGTGTTTTCATTTAATGCTAAAATATATGTGTCTGTGTGTGAGTGCGTTTGTGTGTGTGTATCTGTGTGCATGTGTGAAATAGATCTGGATTCAAGTGATAGATTGAATTGGTTTTAGTAGTTGAAAATATAGCCACGAAACGTGCGTAGTCATTTTATATCATTTACTAATTATTCATTTCGTATTTTATTGATTTTTTCAATAAGGTTTTTGTGATATATTTATTTTCTGGAGGGTATGAATTAAATTCTTCTTTATTGAATTATTTAATAGTGGTTTTTCTCTAAATTACATATATATATGTATATATATATATATGTGTGTGTGTGTGTGTGTGCGTGTGTGTGTGTGTGTATGTGTGTGTGTGTGTGTGTGTGTGTGTGTGTGCGTGCGTGTGTGTGTGTGTGTGTCTGTCTGGTCGTGTCTGTCTGGTCGTGTCTGTTTGTATTTACATATAACAAAATCAACGTATTGTAATCGCCGATAGAAGATTGTTTAGAAAAGTAGCCATGTATAAGATATCGAACTTTTAGCTCAGAAATCTTTTATTAATCCAGTTAGTTTGTCTTAAAAACTCTTTTAGAATTGTGTTGCAAAATAAGATAAAGATTTTAAATCTTTTCAAGTCTACAACCTTTGTGTGTGAAATTGAATTACCATGTATGAGGAACGGTGGAAACTGATGATGAAATATATCCCAAATGTCCTCCGTGTCTGCGTACGACAACACTTAAGCAAGAAGTAATTAGGTCAAGACCACGAATTATACAACTGTGGACATAGCGATGATATTCATACGAATTACTATCGTAATTTATCAAAATATTTTAAGTGTTTTTAAGTCCGAGTTGTGATAAAATAAAATCCCTCCTTTATTATGTTTAAAAGGTACTGCTTCACGCTAGTGAGAATACTGAATACGAGTGAAAACTATGTTTATAGTCCATATATATATATACAACACTTATGTCCAAAGTATATAAACTATACAATAAAAAAACATATAGATCAATTCTTAATATATGTAGTATACACACTCACACACACACCAAACACACAAACAAGTGTGTGTGTGTGTGTCTATGTGTATCTCTGTGTGTAGAAAGATAGATAGGTAGATAGATTGATTGATAGATAGATAGATAGATAGATAGATAGATAGATAGATAGATAGATAGATAGATACGCATGTGTGCATGCATGGGTGTATATGTGTGGTAATGACTGTATAAAAGACGACAGTTTAGGCATAAAACATGTTGGCTGAAAGTCAAGAAATGCTAGTGCAGTTCAGGGACAGACAAAAATATTTTTCCCAACTATAAACAGAACAGGTCTCTTCATATATTCAATCATTGAGTAACCATATAAGCACTGTATTACCTCGGGAATATAATATATA
>NC_068982.1:160826309-160827075 GCF_001194135.2 Octopus bimaculoides
TATATATATATATACAGAGAGAGAGAGAGAAAGAGAGAGAGAAAGAGAGAGAGAGAGAGAGAGAGAGAGATACACACACATATCCATATATATATAGAGGGATAAAGGAAGAGACAAAACCATGCATACATACTATATATATATGCATATTTATATATATATAGAGAGAGAGAGACGGAGAGAGACAGACAGACAGACAGACAGACAGAGAGAGAAAGAAAGAGAGATGACGATGATTATAAACGGCAATGATAAAACAAGAAAGATAATATAATCGAGAAAAGGAAACACAGCCAGAGAGTAACATTAGAAAGTTTTCTAATAAATATATTTAGAAAGTCAAATATTAAGTAAACAATTAATCAGAGAAGAATTGCCTCTAAGAGTAAAAAATATAATAATTCATATAGAGACTCACACCATCTTATTTGCACACAGCTTCTAAGCGTATATGTAAAAATGAACATTGAAAGAATGTACGCCAAGAATGTAAAATGAACACTGATATTATGCACATTCTTAACTCCAATGATTATTCTACAATATTAAAGACTATCAATCAAAACGTCAATAACTCTAGAAATATGATAGTTCTATTTATCGTTGGAGCACAACTGCCAAGAACTGAACACAATTCGCTAAACCCCAATGGAAAAAAAAATGATCGGTTTTTCAACAAGATTCATCTCGATGAATACTGCTTATGAGCAAAATCATAGAGTATTTAATCAAAATCATATAAGAACACACGTATATATATATATAT
>NC_068982.1:160827572-160830796 GCF_001194135.2 Octopus bimaculoides
TATATATATATATATATGTATGTATATATCTACACTCTCACACACATATATACATATATATATTTATGCACTTACATATAAATGTCGGTATATGAATAAAAAGAATATGAGGGAGTGCACGCGTGGGTATGCATGGGTTGAATATGTGATAAATCATCATATTTGACACGTGTGTATACTCAGAAGCCAATCAATGAGAAAGTGTGTATAAAGAAAAGCAGATGTTGGGGAAAGGTAACCTAGAACTTGCTGGGAAATGCATCTAAAGAGATGGGGTTAGCATCGAGAAGACTTATTGAACAAATGACACATTGCATCACGTAATGAAATGGAAAGAGGAAACGTCAATTCACAGAATGGTATATTGTCTGTTATTATGATTTTTACCATAAGTCGGCTTCATAATTTATATTTGATCTTCGATATGATTAAACGAATTTAGAAAAAAAGTTTTCGGAAATATTACGAAAGAAACAGAAAATATTATTTCTGAATTATTGATGAGAATGCATCGTGACCACATAAAGCTAGAACACATATTATATATATATATATATATATATATAGTCTTTACGTACGTTCGTTTACGGGAAACGTTTTTGAGTACTCACACAAAAGCTCCTATTCTATTATCCAAGCTACTGCCTAGTTATTCCGACTTACATCGGCAATTTTATTGGATAATACCGAGCTGTATCGATATAATTTTGGATAAATATAGTACTAATAATAACAATAATGATAATAATAATAATGATAATAATAATGATAATAATAATAATAATAATAATAATGTCCTGATTAATGATACGTCGAGTGATGGTGTCACAATAAAAACACTGGTAATTGCGCAACCTGATAATCGCTACCTCATATGAGTGACAATGAAAAAACAAAATATTGTGAATAACAGTGGCAATGAAACTGAAGCCATTGATGGTGACAGTGTTGTACCCGGCAGGCTCAGAGATTCTGGTCCGGCTCCAGCCTGTCGATATCCAGAAAGGGACCACCACATACGGCGTAGATGAAGCAAGCAAATTAATGCTGTGTTACTACTTGAGCAGCCCGGTAGATGAAAATGGTGCTCAAATTAGGGGTTACCGACAACATATGTATGATCATTGGAGGGAACAGGGATAGTTTCAACTCTCAGAACAGATACTATGTGATCAAACTCGAGCAATAAGAAAAATCGTTGATTCAGAGAAGTAAAGATCGAAGCTATCAAAAGACGGGTCATGGAAAATAGCAGCAGAGATAACGATGAAAATAGACTTCTTAACAATAAGTGTAATCCCATAGCACAGAAAAGGAGGAGTGGTAGTTTACTTGATGAGTGACATATAGATTATCTAAAAGAAGACAATAAAACTAATGGTGACATGACAGATGAACAAACTTCAATCTACGACAGAATAAATGCAAGACCACAGGAGAATGATAACGACATCATTTGCAACCTTAAAAAGGTTGAGCGATGGAAATTGAACCGAAAGAAACGAAAAATGTCAATGAAATTCTGAAATACATCAGAACAAACAACATCACAGAAACAAATAATTTGATCAAGGCAGCACGTATTGTTGTAACAGAAAACATGGGAGTTGATGTCAAGAAAAAGAAATTTAATGGGCGTGGCAAAGAAAATATCCATGGTGGAAAAGAAGAATCCAGGCAGGGTTTGACATGCTCTCGAAGGAAATTTCACAGGGATGTTGAAGATAAGATAGACAGATAAACAAGATGGCTGTGGATGCCTAAAAGTGATTTAAAACCGGAAACGGAGGCTCTAATCTGTGCTACCCATGAGCAAGTACGATAAAATACAGAATTGAAAACACATCAGAAAGTGATAAGTGCAGAATCTGTGGACAAAATGGTGTATGGCATATTACCAGCCAATGTACCCCACTAGTCCAGAAGGAATATAAGAGACACCACGACAATATAGCAAGGCTTCTCCATTGGACACTTTGTAAACCTACTTTTGGGCCACCTGGTATATATATATACACGATGGGTTTCTTTCAGTTTCCATCTACCAAATCCACTCACAAGGCTTTAGTTGGTCTGAGGTTATAGTAGAAGCCATTGGCCCAAAGTGTCATGCAGTGGGAGACTGAACCCACAACCATGTGGTTGGGAAGCAAGTTTTTTTACCACACATCTACGCCTGCGCCTATGTTGATGTTATTTATCTCATCTTAAAGATATTTCATATTCAATCTTATTTTTTTCCCTAAAGTATTTAGCTAGTAAAGGCTAGTCAATGTTGTTTCTCCTATATTTTGTTACACTATTACTGATTTTCAGTCGTTGTACTATGGCCATGCTGTGGCACTGCTGTCGATATTATAAAAATACTTTGATAAGAAAAAGAAACTTTTATATTGTTTACTGGTTTCTCAGAATTGAGCCATTTTTAATAATAGATTTACATCTAACAATCATATAAATCGATTGACATAGACCTAATCTAACTATATAGGAAACAGAAAACTAATGGGGTGAAGATAATTATGAAACATATAGGAGAAAATGTGTTTCTTTATATTTTTGACGACAGGAACAATTTGCGTTCGAAGAGAGAATACAGTATACCTTTGAAATATTAACTTGGCTAAAATGTTAATGTTAAGCTTCAATATTATGAGATGACAGAGACAACAGAAAGGAGATTAGCTTTCGATATCCTTTAGGAATATAATGAATACAATTTAACTATGAATTGGTTTTTGTTTTTGTTTTTTTTTGTTTTCTTTGAGCACATTTAGTACCAAACATTAAAATTTACTCAGAATTACACTAACATCTAACACTTTACGTAACTGATTCCTGACTCATAGAGAATATGTATAACAAGGATGATATACGTAGAAATTCACTGAAATGAAATATGCATATACACACAAGCGCATGTACTCACGGGCATACACATACACACACGCACATCCTCGCACAAACACTCACAAACATGCGCAAACACACATAGGCACCAACATCTAAATCAAATTTCTTCCGCCTTTGAGTTCTGAGTTCAAATGCCTCTGAGGTTTTGTTGCCGTTCATCTTTTCAGGATCGATGTAATACGTACCTGTTGAGCACTGGGGCAGATGTAATTGATTACACCCTCCCTTGTAACCTTTCTGACCATAGGCTAAACTTTTAGTCCATTACACACACACACACACACACACACACACACACACACACACACACA
>NC_068982.1:160830885-160831956 GCF_001194135.2 Octopus bimaculoides
ATATATATATATATATATATATATATATATATATATATAATTATATACACACAAATGCAAATATATAGTGTACTTTGTATTATGTATGTCATGGGTTGAATTGCTTATTTTATAATATATATTATGAAGATTATATAAGATAGTTTATTAAATCTACTATATATTGTTACTTACTTGCTGTAATTCGCTCATACATTTTATTTTATAAATATCTATAAAGATATAGGTTATATACTTGCATGTAATATATTCCTGTTATCGATAATATTCTTTATATTTCTTGTATTTCTATCAGGACTTTATTCCGGTTATTTCTATTTATTAATATGTAGTTAGATAAATATATAGAGACGGATAATACATACATACATACATACACACACATACATACACACATCTATCTATCCATACATACATACATGCATACGTACATACATAATATTATGTATTATGCAATATTCAATTCATATTATATTTTAAACACTGAATATGTATATTCTTTTATTACATATTACAGATTTTGAAGATTTCATTGATTTTCTTAATATTAAATTTCATAATCATTTCATGCTATGTACGGGTGTATATATACCTTTATAAATGCATGTGTGTTTTTATTTACATTGATGTGTACAAGCATGTTGTTTAGCAACATATAGGAATAAGTTAGTATATGCGAGTATATATATGCATATATGTATGTTTGGATACGTATATACGCACACAGTTGCATATATAAATAAATATACATACATATATATGTTTTTTTTATGGGTTTCAGCCAAGTGGCTGTGGTCATGCTGGAGCACCACCGTGATTTTCTGTCTTTATGCTTTGCTCTCTTCACGTTCCTTGCATGGCTCTTCTCCTGCACCTGATATAGTCCAATCAAGAGTTTTCATGGCACATCTGGTGTATAAGAGAATTTGACATCGCTGCCCTAAACTGTGTCTCATTTCGAGTCATTGGTTCCTCAGGTATCGTGGAGAGGAAAGCGTCGAGTTTTGTCTTGAAGACCTCCACATCCATGTCTTGCAGGTCTCTCAAATGTTTTGGCAGGGCATTGAAGTG
>NC_068982.1:160832753-160834459 GCF_001194135.2 Octopus bimaculoides
TATATATATATATATATATATATATATGTATGTATATATATGTATGTATGTATGTATGTATATATGTATATATATATACATATATAGATATATGTGTGTGCGCGGGCGTGGCTATTTACCTAGATGCACTCACATATAAGAGTATATTTGCAGTAATGTTCGTTAATGTGTGTGTGTATATATATATATATATATATATATGGAAGTGCATGTGTTTATTTTATTATATGAGTGCGGGCGCTTGAATAATGTGAAACATCTGGTATGCTTTTATTGATATCCATAAATTTTGACTTAATAAATATATAAAAATGAGTTTATGCGCGCGCGTTTGTGTGTCAGTGTGTTTCTATGTATGTCATATGGATTATGCATACGACAGTTGTGTTTTGGTTTTGGTTTCTTCCTTTTCATGTACTCATTTGAATAAATTCTATAATATTAGTGAAAGCTGACATTAACTTAGGGGAAGAGAAATAGCAAACACCGTTGACGCTGGATTCGAGCCCTGAACGAAGCGAATGATGTCAAATATTGTAATGCGTTAAACATTTCGCTCTACAGCTGTTATTAACCAACCTCGTGTTCCATGAATATATTCAGAGTTAAATACCTCGGTTGCTGGAGAGAAAAATAGGTAAGCTTAGAAAGTGAATAGGAGTTAGAGACAAATAAATGACAAATGGGAAGGAATAAAGTAGAAAGGGATAATTAGGAGCTGAAAGAAATACGAATAGTCCACGTGACAAAAGGTGGTGTGATATTCAAGGAAACGGTTTGAGCGTTTGAAGAAAACAGGAAAAGCATGTGGATGCAAGCGGATATCTTGATGGTGTCAAGGCTACCGATAGCTATGATGATCACTTTGATATTGCTGATGGTGATGATAATGACGAGAATGTAGATAAAAGATAAATGGAATGTGGGAAGGAAATATTATCATATACATAACCAAGAATGACAGAAAAAGAATTGGTTGAAAGATAACTTAGTTTACATATATCTTGTGTTTATCCCGATATGTATTCATGGAAAGAAAATGGGTTTTCTTGAGCATCTGCCTAATTGTGTGGTGGTCTTAGATTTTAAGAGCTAGCATTAACTGAGATATTCTATAGGATTCAGCCAACCATTGTTAAGCACACGCTCTATAGATACATATATTCTGGAGAAATAAAGAAAGCTGACTTCTTCATTGTTATTAAATATCGTTTGATGTATTTAGCTAAGAATATTTTCTTTATGTATTTATTCTTATAAAATCATCTCTTTGTGTATATATCCAGCTACACAGAGCTCAAAAACACACTAGCATATTACAACAGAGTATGTATTTATATGTGTGCGCAAATTTTATCTTAAACCACGTAGACATCACATTTCTTATGATTACGCAGCCCCACTTCCGTCACCCTCCTTCAAAACAGTGTATTTTAGTCAATATATTTAGTTTTTCTTTCATATATTTCCTTTTTGTTTCATTCTTTTTTTAATCTAAAACTTCTATAAGAGTATATTAATAGTGCATTACTGTTATTAGCTCTTTGTATTTCGAAACGTACCAATACTTGGAATCGTAATCTTGCCTTTGCTATTTTACTACTTTACTGCTTCTTATTATGGACAGCCATAATTACATCGATGCCAACAAGTCAATAAAAGGCAATAAATAGCAACAGAGAGAGAGAGAGAGAGAGAGAGAGAGA
>NC_068982.1:160834469-160837899 GCF_001194135.2 Octopus bimaculoides
AGAGAGAGAGAGAGAGAGAGAGAGAGAGAGAGAGAGAGAGGGAGGGAGTGGGTGAGTGAGAGAGAGAGGTAGAGAGAAGAAGAGAGAGTATGACTGAGTGTGAGAAAGAGTAAGAAACTGCAACGATAATCACATTTTTTTTTTAAAAACTAATATATATACAATACTCAAATGAAATGATTTCGTTCAAAGTCTAGAATGATGTAAAATTACCAGCATGTGTAGGAGGCGAACAATTCTGAAGAAACTATATCAAATATGATGCATAAATAACGCCAGTGTGCTTAAAAAGTCATACTTTTTGAGGTAGGAGATGATTGTACAAAATCATTAATGCTTAGGTTTAGAGTTTGTTTTGTTTTGTTTTTAGTTAAATAATAAAATTTGTTTCAAGGCCGAGTAAAATGAAGAATTATAACGCACATGACAACTTAGTAGATCAAATCATTGAGAGGGCATCTATATGGTCACTCGATATACACAATATTACAGACAAAATATCCACCAAATTACACGCCGTTGTCTAAAAACTAGAAACACGCGTTAGTTAAATAATGATGGTCTTGTTACTCAATGTCTAAATAAAACCACCGGCTAAACTGTCTTTGATCATAGAATTTCTGGATCGGGTGCCAAATGGTAATAACAAGAAACATTTAGATCAGAACAGACGGAAGAGAAGAAATTTCCTGCTACGTATAATCTTTGTGTAATTTGTTACTTTTCCGGGTTCATTTCTTAATTATAATTTGCAACTTCCATCAACTTTCACCCAGACAATGGGACCTAGATGATTCAAACAATTTTCTGTTTCCATCATGTCTTATATGCTTAAAAATCTTTATCGTTAAACGATCCCTTTTAGTACAATATGTTATTCACTTTTCCAAACATTTTCCCGTTCCGTTACTTGTTAGTTGTATTCACTTACTACATTGTTGCCCCTGCCCCTTACACAATACAATATTTCTACATCTAAATTCTATATTTGCCAATATACGACAAGTTGTACTTAACTATTTATTTTATACAAATATCTATATATAAGTGTGTGTGGATGGGTGGGTGTGTGTATGTATACACAAACATCGCAAACAAACATGGTGAGTGCTCCATCTTCACAAATAACTGTTGTCTCCTTGTGCTTCCTCGTTGTCAATGGCATTTCTGATTCTCCGTCCATCATTTCTCAGGTGACATTTCGGTCACACTGAAGCACAGTTGACAAAGGAGAGTTATAACTTACTGTGCGCTTCCAGCTGCTCAAGTATGCACTTATAGCCACACATACATCACCATAGGGCTTTAAGTAGATGGAATGACAAATGAGGTCATTTTAAAGAAACATCTGTACGTCACTGGATTATAGTGATAAACGCTTTTACAGCACGAGTACCATTCTCTGAGTCTCCGTGGTTTGTATCTAGTGATAGACCGAAACCAGATGACCAGTAATCACGTACAACGGTAGATTTTACGTCAGTATCTCTCCCCTAGAAAGATGCAGACTGCAACAGCTTGGGGGTCACTCACTCTCGGTGGTTTTACCGTACAGTCTAACAGCAACCAAAGCTATAATTGTGTCCCAACACTTAGATGGATTGTCGTCACATATATTAGTTAATCAATAACTGGGACCCGGCGCGCTGAGGCCGGAAATAGCTCTGCAGTTAATAAATTTTTGCAGCTAATTTACCGGTTAGAGAACATCGTTATTTAAAAATTTATATATATATATATTGGCATTTTATCTAATATATATTAAAATAATCCTTGCTGGATAGGTGGTAAGGTTGAAGTGGGGGTTCATGCTTGAAATTGCACAATTTAACCTGTTGATTGTGTAAGTAAAGTGAGAATGTATCTTCCCTAATGTTCAAAATATTTTCTGTTGAGGTTATAATATCTAATTTTCTACCATAGAAAGATTACACCTGCTGCCCCCTCTCTTACTTTTTCTGATTTTGGTCATGATGATTCGGCTTATTTTGGGCCTGTTTACACTCCTTCCCTGTATTTAGGGTTATTTACCATATTAGACAAACATGTTGCTTGTCTTTCATTTTATCTCTAAACGAAGTCAAGTGTTGCATGTATGTTTTTCGAAGGCTTTTCCAATCATGCTGATGTAAGATTTTAACGTTCCATCTATGCCAGTGATATTAGACTTGTAAACCATTTACCGGAAATCTACAGTAACAGGACGTTCACAATGCTATTGTTCTTGAAGGGATAGAAGATTATTGAGCATATCTTGGCATTTATAGCTAAATTTAAGGGCGTTTTTATTAAAGATCGTGTGATGTTTATGTAAGCGGAAAAAAGTGGGGGAGGTGGATTACCAAGATTCTTAGGTGTAAAATTACGAATTTTTTCGCATGAGGTTTTTGATATCATTGTTAATCTAGAAATAAAATGTGTGTGTGTGTGTGTGTGTGTGTGTGTGTGTGTGTGTGTGTGTGTGTGTGTGCGTGTGTGTGCGTGTTGTGTATGTGTCTGTCTGTCTGTTGGTGTGTGGGTGATATGAGCGTGTGAATGTGTGTAAAAAAATAATAACAGATGCATTGGTTCACAGCTGTTTCAGACGTGTTTTTTTATTAGTGAACAGATGTGTTACACCATGCATCAGGTGAACACAGGTAAAAATTAAATATTTTTAACATCTCAAGAACAAGTACTAAGTGCCAGTCGACGATACCGACCCAAATACGATCAGAGAGTGAAGACTTTAAGCTAGCATCAAGTTTATAAAGAGGACCTCATTAAGGGTCCTAAATCAGGGAGTGGAGTTGGTGGGTGAAAACAAGAAGCACGCGGGAGAAGAAATACAGAAGAGAAGAGAGAGAAGGGAAAGTGAATGATCACGTTTGACCTCGTAAAGAATTGTAAATATAAGGATATTTCTAGTTATTTGAGAGAGTCTTAGACGCAAAAGCAATAAAAAGCAATAAGAATAGAAAGATAGGGTGAACCAGATAACTACATACATACATAGATGCATTCATACATATATATACATACATACCTACATGCATACATACATACATACATACATACATACATACATACATACATACATACATACATACATACATAACTACATACATATATACGTACATACATATTGTGTTATCTGTTTATCATTTACCGACCTCGGAACCTCAACTTGATTTAGATCTAGAGTCTATTGACTGCAGTGCAACAGGTGCAGTGTTTGTCTCATATATGACCTGGACGACTCGGTGTGTATTCAGTCAGTCATTTGTGATTGTACGCACAACCGGAGGACAAATTCGTATTTACATTCGTAAGTACGTATTTGTCCTTAAATATTGTTTGTACACAATAGCACTATCACCGACCTAACCTTGGTGTTCTACTATTTATGTACCTGATTCTCTTGAATCCTGGAAATTTTATATTATATATA
>NC_068982.1:160840057-160841973 GCF_001194135.2 Octopus bimaculoides
CAGTGGCGACCCGTGCGGGCATTCCTGTAGTACTTGATGCCAAAGTTTGGCACCAGTCCTTCCAGTATTTTCCATATGTATATTATTACATATCTCTCCCGCCTGCTTTCCAGGGAGTAGAGACCTAGTGCCTGCAGTCGCTCCCTGTAGTTCATCTGCTGGACTGTGGCGATCTTTTTTGTATAGTGCCGCTGAATTGCCTCGAGTTCTGCTGTCCGTTTGACACTGTGTGGTGACCACAACTGGGAGCAGTTGGTGTATATATATATATATATATATATTAAACACATACACTCATACACTAATATATTTTATACCTGTCACCAATGTACTAGACAGTGTACAAAGACCTACAGCTAAAACATATACATGTGTATATATATATATATATATATATACACACACACATATATAAATACATACACATATACATATATAGTAAACATAAAAAATATATCATATGCGTATATACATAAATATATATATATATATACTTGTAATACATGTTTCTATATGTACACAATACGTAATCATACGATCATACATACTTTCCTTATGGCTATACAATACGCATATTCATATTTATATATATATATATATATATAAATAGTAGCAAAACAGAGGTTAGGAGATGCTGGAAAGTGAGTTATGGGTATCAAAGAATTACATTCATAATTTTGACAGTTGCGTAATACAATAACGTTGATTTTCTAAACACAATGGTAGACAAATGCGTCCGCATATGTCTACATGCTTGTGTGTGTGTTACATATCTTTGTAATTGTATGTGTTCATGTGCGTGGATGTGTTTTTGCTATGAATCACTAAGAATAACTTGCCTTTGTCTTTGAGAGTTGTATATGTCAAAAATGGTGAAACAATTTCTGTAATGTTGGTGTAACAATGAAAAAATTCTTCTCTTCTGAAGTTTCTTGATTTTAGATTCACGTGAAGTTTTTCTTCAGGTATAAGGGCTTACGTCTAAGAGTACATAAGTTGAAAAGTTTTGATTCAACAATGCATTGTTTATTCCAAAAACAATGATTGCAAATACAAACAGAATTTTATTTTTTTCCTATTACTTATACGCACATAGCAAATATAAATTTATCTCTCCACTCTCTTCTTCTCTTTTTCTCTCTCTCTCTCTCTCTCTCTCTCCTCCCTCTCTTACTCTCTAATACATTTTTACTAATACAGCCAGCTAGATATAAATATGTCTGTGACACATTCATACAATATGTACACTCATATAAACATATATGTATGTAATACAAAATATAGCATACCCGCCTTTGTATATACGTTTATAGATAGATAGATAGATAGATAGATAGATAGATAGATAGATACATACATACATACATACATAAATAGATAGATAGATTAACATATGTGTTAATGTATGAATATACATGTGTATGCGTGTGCGTGCCTTCTAGTGCACTGACATAAAAAGAAGGTACGGGCAAAAGAAGTATGGGTTAATAAAAATGTGCACATATATAATATATAATATAATGCATTTATGAGCCTATGTACGATGTATACACATACACCATGAGTGTATGTACCAGTAGTGGCGTTCAGATGGTGGTGGTGGGATATCATATACACATTTATACACATATACATGCACACACATAAATAGCATAAATATATATTCATACATACGAGCGGGTGTTGAATGGTTCCTCGCTTTGGGTAATAGAAAATACAGGAGTATCAGTTAATTATGATTTTATTCAATATATTCCCATCTAAGATTCACACACACATTGCGGCAGTTCTTCAATCTTCTAAGCTCTGTAAAAGAACTCGGAAAGTTGGGCTCACCAACCATGTCTTTCGCGATACACATAATGGCAGGAATTTTGCAGCAACCCCTCGCATATATATATGTATAAATATATATA
>NC_068982.1:160842122-160843245 GCF_001194135.2 Octopus bimaculoides
GAAACAAGGTGGAAAAAATAGTACTCGAATACCAGATGTAGAGTAATATGCTTTATTAAAAAGCAGCAAAAATATCACAAAAACTGATTCTCAGAATTTCACGTTCCCGTTCGTCGGACAGTTTTGTTTAGAATAAAACAAAAATAAGGTTATAAGCAAACATATACAATTAGTTTAATGGATACACATTTGAAAATGGTTTTGTTTCATAGGTCCTTTCAACTAACGGTCTTTAAAAAAACCGGTTGCATGCAATGAACAAAATTCGGTATAAAATCATCTTATAAAATCAAAGAAAACTTTAAATCAAAAATAGCTTCTAAAGAAGGACAGAGTCTACATATCCATGCTAAATAGTTTTTGTAAAATATTAATCAATTAATACATTGAAAGTTATATCCGTTCAAATATGTTTTCACATTGGATTACATATGCATTTAGCAGTATATGGACATACCAAACCATCTATAATATACATATATACGCTAAAGCATACAGACGTATGTAATAACTACATACATATACAGACATATATATATATATATATATATATATATATATATATATATACATACGCACAAATGCACAAATGTTTCTCTTAGTGATCATCAGTGGGTCATGCTATTGCCAAAGGTTACGTCTGTCAAAATCGTTGAAAGACCAGCGCCAAATTCAAACGATGCCAGTGTATAATTATAAATAAGTAAATAAAGAAATAAATATATTATTATTATTATCATCATCATTATTATTATTATTATTATTATTATTATTATTATTATTATAAATAATAACAAAAATTTCGAAACACGTGATACAAGTAAATCTGTGATCCTTATTTGTGACTTTCAACAGCAATGGTAAGTTAAATTTTTACTCGGTCCTCGATTTTCGTCAGCCTGTTGAATTTTCAGTATTTTTCGACTCATATTTCTAGCAACACTGGTGCTTCGTGCACCCTAAATTATAATTAATAATTAATTATTAATTAATTAATTTGCCATTTTAGCTTTAATGCTGCTGGCCACTTATATTATTGTTGTTATTATTCATGATAATAATATCTGTTTATGTGTATATATGTACACACACACACACACACACACACACACACACATATATA
>NC_068982.1:160843469-160845921 GCF_001194135.2 Octopus bimaculoides
TATATATATATATATATATATATATATATATATATATATATGCACCACTGTATGTATACTATAAAATAGAGACGCATAAATTTCCCAGATATCTGATACTGTAATTGCATTCAAAAAACTTTCATTAAGATATTATTAAATGTATAATTGCATAATTGTTATACAGTATTAATTAATTCAAACTGTTAACTAACCTTGCCCTCTATATCATGATATTTAATGTTTTAAATCTTTTTATATGCATTTGTGTTTATGGGTGTGTACCGATATACATAGATACACAGACACACATACACACACACGCACGCACGTGTAGCAATGAGTACAGCGAAGCCCAATTAGCGGAACTAATTAGAGAAAGAGAGCTTGTCTACATGAGATGTAGTTTGGTTTTGTGCCAGGTAGAAGCACCTCTGATGCTATATTTCTAGTAAGGCAACTTAAGGAGAAATACCTAGCCAAAAATAAACCTCTGTACTTGGCCTTTGTTGACTTGGAGAAAGCCTTTGACAGGGTCCCCTGATCCCTTATCTGGGGGCCAATGTGGAAACTAAGGACAGACGAGTGGTTAGTGAAATCCGTACAAGCTATGTACTGAGATGCTACGCGTAAGGTGAGGGTTGGCAATGAGTACAGCGAAGAATTTAGGGTGCAAGTAGGAGTCCACCAAGGATTGGTGCTCAGCCCCCTCTTGTTCATCATAGTCCTCCAGGCAATAACAGATGAATTCAAGACAGGCTGCCTCTGGGAGCTCCTCTATGCTGATGACTTTGCTCTTATAATTGAATGACTATCAGAACTAGAGAAGTAGTTCCAGGCAGATAAATCACAAATCCTTCCAGGTAAATGGCCTTACACGATATGTAGAAAAGACGTAGGTAGAAACTCCATAAGATGCATCCGTTGTAGGCTTTGGACACATAAAGGGTGCAGTAATATCAGAGTATGGCTAACAGGGAAAATAGCTTCTGTATGTGGAAAATGTACAGTACAATAACGCTGAAAATGTGCAGAAAATAGACTCCATCAACTGCCAGGGAGGCAAGCTAGAGGTAGCAGATAGCTTCCGTTATCTATCTGACCAAGTTAGTAGCGGAGGTGGATGCTCCGAGAGCGTAGCTGTCAGAATAAGATTAGTCTGGGCAAAATTCAATGAGCTCCTACCTCTGCTGGCAACAAAGGGCCTATCTTTCAGAGTGAAAGGCAGATTGTATGATGCCTGTGTGCGTACAGCCATGCTACATGGCAGTGAAACACAGGGTATGACAGCCGAGGACATGCGTAGGCTTGAAAGAAATGAGCAATGAGCAATGTAAGTATGCATGTTCGAAAGTGTGTAAGCATGTATAAAGACACATGTGTAAAGAAATGCCGATCTCTAACTGTGGAGGGAACTTGTGTTAGAGGTAGATCCAGGAAGACATGGGACGCGGTGGTGAAGCATGATCTTCGAATTTTGAACCTCACAGATAACCACTGACCGAGACCTTTGACGATATATGCTGGAGAAGATTCGTCAAGCCAAGTGAAATCGTGGTCATAGCTGATGCTGGTATCTTGTAACTGGAACCCGTACCGGTGGCACCTTTCGAGCTTTGGGCCTTACGGTGATAAAGTGGCTGAGTTCCTTTCGAGTGTCGGGCCGCATGGAGGGAATGACTGAGACCTTTGGGATTATGCCGGGCTTGAGAAGAAGACCCATCAAGCCAAGCAAAATCGCAGTCGTGACAGACACCAGTGTCATGCAAATGGCACCCGTGCCAGTGGCACATAAAAGTACTCATTACACTCTCGGAGTGCTGGCGTTAGGAAGGGCATCCAGCAGTAGAAACTATACCAAATCAGACTGGAATCTGGTGCAGCCTTCCAGATTGCCAGTCCTGCCCTGACCAACAGACAATAAATGATGATGATGATGATGATGATGATGATGATGATGATGATGATGATGATGATGATGATGATGATGATGATGATATAAATGTATTTATTTATATGTGCGTATTTTTTGCGTGTAACAGTTTTCTGATTGACATAATATTCCTGGAGATTTGGGTAAACAAAGCTTTACAAATTAATTAATTTAGATTAATTATGTATCTGATTAATTATATATCACATTTATGCTTTTCTGCTTTCACTCTAGATATATTGCTCTTAACAATCTCTTTAGCCGATCATTTATACATGCATATATGTGTGTATGCGTGTGTATACATAACTGTGTATGTATGTATGTATGTATGTATGTATGTATGTATGTATGTATGTATGTACAGGCACGTAGTCCCCACTTGGATTTACTGGAATATAATAATGCATTGTAGTTTATCAAACTGTTATCAAATCAGCTATTAATTACCGCAGATATATTTTTATTGCTTTTATTCCCATCTCTATACGGAGAAATGTGTGTGTGTGTGTGTGTGTGTGTGTGTGTGTGTGTGTGTGT
>NC_068982.1:160846067-160847684 GCF_001194135.2 Octopus bimaculoides
GAGTGTGTGCGTGTGCGTGTGTGTGTGTGTGTGTGTGTGCGTGTGCGTGTGCGTGTGTGTGTGTGTGTCTGCGTCTGTGTCTGTGTGTCTGTGTCTGTGTGTCTGTGTCTGTGTCTGTGTCTGTGTCTGTGTGTGGGTGTATCGTCAGTGGATCAAATATCTGAAAAATCACACTCCAAAAGTTAGAGCAGTAATGTATTTACATGAAATTAAATATGTCTGGTCATAGAGTGACCAATGGTTTCGCTTCCAGAAAGCGCTAAACTTTATAGACGACTCATCTGACTTTAATTCTTAAGAGCATATATTCTCCCTTCAAACTGGAGCTAGAAAACTGTTACAGTCAGTTAATTTGTAAACAAAAGAATAATATACACTGTTTGAGCTCTAAACGGAACAAGTTATCTCGTTGGTGCTACTATTTCTGCCGCTTAATGCGTTGCTGCCACTGCGGCCTCCACTGTTGTCATAGTTGTCGTCGATGTCGTTGGATGAGGCGCTCCTGCTATTACTCTGATTGTCAGAGCTGGATTCCACAACATCCTCATATACAACTCCCTCTGCCTCGCATTGGCTCCCCACTGAGCGATCAATGTACAGCCTGCATGAGCAACCGGCTTCTACTCGTGTTTTTATTTTTTGGGTGTTTGCCAATATTCGTCTCATGTTGGGCGCGCAAATAAAGCAAACCCTTAGGTTGTGCTTATAGAACGCATTAAGTGACACAAACACCAGCAGCGACAAATACGACCGTAGCAGTTCATGACCAACATTGATTACACCGGTACTAGAGGAGGAAGCACCAGCAGCAGCAGAAACACCAGCAACGACTGCAGCACTGGTATCAGCGCTACGGCCGAAAACGACGACCACGCCAGCACCAGCAGTACCAGAGGAGCTCCCAATCTCACATCCAGAATTAAGAGCGACAGCAGGCACAACACCATCGGCAATAGCGGCAGCAACACCAACACTACGGCAACAACTACGGTGATATCCCCAGACCCATGCGCTGTAATAACAGCACCGATGACAGTTCCAACAACAGCAGCGCAACAGCTCCATGCCCAGACCCAACAGAAGATACACAAGAGGCATAAACACAACCAGCGCTGAAGTTCGGAGAGATATTTGGTCGGGCAGAACTTCCCTTTAAGCGGCACCTGTACAACCACAGGTCCTCATTTAGGGTTCTGGAAAGACGTTATGTCATGCCTCTAGCCAGCTACGTGTGCTGCCTTAAGGATGAAGGAACTCCACACGAAATTAAATGGAGGATCATAGAGCAGACAAGGTTCTATATAAATGGGAGCAGACCGGAACCAGCCTAAGGACGGAAATTCTTTGTTCGCCCTTTAGGTCCGTGAGATTTGCCAACCGTCCGAAATAAGAGAGATAATCTCGTCCCGTTTAAAAATCAAACTGTATATCATTATTTTGCTTACAAATTAACTTAAGGGTTTTCTACCTGCAGTTAGAAGAAATGTCACAAGCCCTCAGCCATTAGAGTTTGACGAGTCGTCTCTAAAGCTCAGCGCTTTATGGCTGCGAAACCGTCGGTCATTCTATGACCGGACAGGTATTTAACTTCATCTAATTAATATATATATATATATA
>NC_068982.1:160848779-160851273 GCF_001194135.2 Octopus bimaculoides
TACGTTTCCCTCCGGAAACAGTTCCGCAACCATAGGATGAATTTTATCAGATAAAATGCTTAAATAGTCTTGACTATTAATTCTGCCATGAAGGGAAACCATTGGACCGGCGGATTTCCAAGATATAACCTCCCTACATCATCACAGATCCTCCTCCATGTTTAGCAGTTGGAAGAAGGCAGTCTGAGACAAATGCTTATTTTGGCTGTCTCGACACATATACTCGGCCGGTAGTGGGAAATAAGGTAAAGGATGACTCATCCGAGAAAATAACATTCTTCTACTGCTCTAGGGACCGATTCTGTAGGTTTTTACTCCCCTCTAAACGCTTTATCTTTGAAAGTAGTGGGTTTTTTTTTATTGCAGCCCTCCCGTGAAATCCGGTTTTGTGCAGCTCCAGGTGGACAGCTTTTGTGGATACTGGTTTCTCGAGGTGGTTATTAAGCTCTGCAGTAATTTTGGGAGCTGTACTTTTCTAGCAATTTGCGTAAGAGTCCGACGGTCCCTATCTGAAAATTTTGGTTTTCTTCCGGAGTTTTGTTTCGACGAGGACGTTTTTCCCTCTTTCGCAAAGGCTGTCATTACTTTCGTGACAGTACTTCTTGATACACCAAACATTTCGGCTGTTTTCATAACGCTACCGCATGCCATACGAGCACCAACAATTTGACCTATTTGAAAGTCCGATAGATCTTTCATTTTAATGAATTTTAATTACCTTTTTCTGATGATATCAGAAAAGAAACGGGACTTTTAGCAAAACATATTAAGCAACGCTAATAATAAATCAAAAAACATAAAATAAACAAGCTTTTGATGGTTTTATAGCTATTTCAAAATTATGATGCTATGATTCTAGGTGTTTCCATTATTTTGTCCAACCTCTGTAATTTATATATGTGTGTGTGTGTGTGTGTGTGTGTGTGTGTGTGTGTGTGTGTGTGTGTGTGTGTGTGTGTGTGTGTGTGTGTGTGTGTGTGTAAGAAAGTAGGGAGACATTCCAGGCAGATATCAATTTGGTTCCGAGAAAGTGTAATAAGGTAGACAATGGAAAGAGATATAATAATCTTTTATTTATTTATCCATATAAATAAATAATTTTCCGATATATGTTTCTGCTTAATTACTAAGAGTATATCTATTTTAATTAGTCAATTAAATAAATAATTAAATAATTGTTAATACAATGCTTTCAGTAAAAAAACATCTACGGGGATTCCAGCGAAATTCTTAGTTACATCATTTAAAAATATTTATAAACTAAATCATTAAAATCGTTGTTACTATTATGAACGTTAAATAATATTAAAAATAAAACAAAAAATTATGTATAATGGAAAGAAAAATTAATTTCATAGAACGAATAGTAATCGAAATAAAACAACAATGTCATTTCGGTGTTCTCTTTTTTTCTATTCCACGCAGCTAAAGATACAGAATAATATAACGAAAATATTATCTAAAAAAATAAAACATATTATTAATTTTAAAGATCCTTTATCTTAGTAAAATATTAACCTCATCTTTTATATATGAACAATTGATACCTTATGATTTATTAAATATGTCACACATACACATACATACATATACATACATACACGTATATATATTCATAATGATATCCTTATATATACACACATACAAATAGATGCATATGTCCACACATGTTGATACACTTGCATACATGCATACCTACACAGTCATGCATATGTTATTGTATATATATCAGAATCCTTTCTGTCTATTTTCGTCTTTTGTTTTCACCTGTCTTCGTCTTTTGTTTTCTGTAAACTAGAACTATGTGTGTGTGTGTGTGTGTGTGTGTGTGTGGAAATATTTAAAGTAATAATCGTAAGGAGGTAAATTAAAATCAGTTAAAAATGGAGATGGCTTGTTGCCTTTTATAAGGTGCTGTGAGTTTAAAACTATAAAAATATAAATTAAAAGAGTTATGTTTTAGAAATGCATAACGGTTCATTTGCGAGTAGAGTATTTAGACAAGACAATGGCATTCTTGTGGGGAATAACTATACTCTTATGTTTAGTTAAGCATCTATATGGCTGTTGTAGATACTTGGATGATATTTCCGTTTCTACTTGTGAGTATTAAACAAGAGAAAGGATTTGGAGGGTAGTAGAATTAGTAAGAATGTTAGTAAGATGAACAAACAAGCACACATACGCAAATGGAGATTGAAACACATGACCATATATACACACACACTTTACTTCACACAAGGACACATACGGAGACAAGTGTCCACACATATGGAAATGCACATCCATCCATACATACATACATACATACATGTATGCATAGGCGCACACACACACACTGACCCACACACATGCGCACAAACAAACAAAAAGGAACGCAGTGTAAATAACGGACAAAGTCAAGACTATTGAAAAGGTTGCAAGACGCGACGAAAATAAAAATAAGAAATTTTAGGAAAATAAAAAAAAAGAAATAAGTGGAAATTTTACCGGT
>NC_068982.1:160851283-160852314 GCF_001194135.2 Octopus bimaculoides
TGGAAATGCACATCCATCCATACATACATACATACATACATGTATGCATAGGCGCACACACACACACTGACCCACACACATGCGCACAAACAAACAAAAAGGAACGCAGTGTAAATAACGGACAAAGTCAAGACTATTGAAAAGGTTGCAAGACGCGACGAAAATAAAAATAAGAAATTTTAGGAAAATAAAAAAAAAGAAATAAGTGGAAATTTTACCGGTGAGTGTGTTAAATTATAAGGCACGAAAACAAAATGACTCTCCCCAGACACAACAGAATATGCTTCAACACACGAACTCACATAAAGAATCTTGCAAACCAAGCCCCAAAACGAAATTTTACTAATATTATTAACCTAAACCCTTAGGTAATTATCTGAGGGTTTAAGTTGTGTTATAAATCTGTAGTTACAAATGTTTACAATAAAACTAGCGAGTTTTATTCAAAAGTAGTGACAATGCCTTACGTTGGTAGCCGGAAGTCCCGCAATGTAGCGCATGGTGTGTTTGCAGCACAAGTAAGATTTGGAATAAAGACCTAATAGAAAGTATTAACTGTTTGATGTTGCTAATAATTTTATTGGACATATGATAAAGCAAAGTTTTGACGGTAAAAGAATAATTAGACTATTTCATTTTAGTCTCGATTTTCACAACGATATATTAAGTAAATAAGGATATCACCAACTTTGCAACTAGATGGCAAATTAGAACCTTATAGTGATATTATTACGACTTTAAGCAGTATCACGTTTGTTTAATTGGATAGGATGGTTGCGTTTTATGGTAAAAGGTTAACTATAGTTTGTCTCCGTAATTCTCGTTGGATAGTAATTCTTTTGCACTTACAAGTAGAGGGCTAGGAAAAGCACATAATTATATGCGTATACATATTTATTAACATTTGTACTTCCATGTAAGTGTATGTAGGATAAAAGTATCTGCATAGATGTATATATATATTTGTATATGTAAGCATTTATGTGCATATATATATATATATATATATATATATAGTCGGTATACAGCAC
>NC_068982.1:160854644-160857534 GCF_001194135.2 Octopus bimaculoides
ATATATGCGTGTGTGTGTGTGCGCGCGTCTGCGTAGGTGTATGTGAATGTGTGCATATTTGTATGTACTTCTGTCATTAGTACTTCTTTCTACTACCTGTTCACTCTAGCCGATAAAAGTAGCACAAGAACCTCCCTAAATCGCACTCTATGGTCAAAAGGGCAAATTGAAACAATGGAGAATGTACTCCTAACTACACTATTCTTGAAATGAAAATTGAAATCACAGAACTATTTTATTATAGATATCACAAACAAGAGTGATTTTAGGTTTATCATCAATTAACCAAATCAGGGACATGTCTCACGACTTGTTTCGTAATGTTTTCTTTTAATTATCGTTTTACATAAGATATTCCCTTATTTGAGAATTCACTTTGATTCTTTCTTGTAAAACAAAACATGACGTTCTGAAGTTCATTTATACCTATAAGTTTGAAGTAACTTCGTTAACTATACCATGTGTCAGTTATAAATTAATTTTGAAACTAATAGTTGTAACTATCATCTAATATTTTACATTACTTATTTATATCAGTGAAAATGCGACGAATTATCTTTTTAGCCAAAAAATGAGCTTTTAATTAGATGTTTCTCGTAGCTGTCTTATCTGCAATTACGATATAAACAACGCTTGGAGTTTGTGTAAATGTTAATATTAAAACAATATTATCTTCTCGAAAGATACGATTAATAGTCGAAAAAATTATAAAAGTATTCATAGTAACTCGTTACAAGCATATACATATTTAAGCATATCTTATTCGTTGCTTTGTTCTTGTTGCAGTTGTTTCACACCGATATCAGTCCCGATCAAGCATACCAATGATTAACGGTATTTTCATGTTGTGATCTCGGATTAATTTTTTTCGCAAGCATTGAGCATCAGTGAAGCCTATTAAATGTGTCTTTGTTAAGGCATTAGATTCTCATTTAACCGAGATTTAGCAAATGGAAGAATACATTGTATAATGTAGTTATAGATACGCTATCTATCACGAAAAATATAGGAATAGTTGCGGCTGCACCGACTACAATCATTGGTCTACTCGATTTGATTTGAATTGACGTGAGGCTAAACAACAAGAACAACGTCATTTGATCTCAAAAAAGAATTACATGTTAATATGATTGACAGAGATAGTGAAGAAACGCTTTGAATATTTTATTTTCATAGTAGAATGAAGAATGGTTTCTAACATAGGCAAGAGGCAACAGAATTGTTGGATGAAGGTATAGCTGATTAAACCTCCCCTAGCAGTTTACTGGTACTCACCGTGTAGATGTAATGCAGCTTGCACCCAAGAATGATTTAAAGTCAGAAGGAATATGACTAGTTACCACAAATTCAAACGCGCTACCGATTCTACAGATCTATCAACATTTCGTGCTATTTAATATTGATTTTTATCAGACACAAGTCCACGCCACGTTTTAGAGAGAAATTATAGTCGATTCCATTGAGTCCGGTATTTGATATGATTGATGCTTTCTTATCACTCCCGAAATGATGTAATGAA
Source organism: Octopus bimaculoides (assembly GCF_001194135.2). NCBI lineage: Eukaryota > Metazoa > Mollusca > Cephalopoda > Octopoda > Octopodidae > Octopus > Octopus bimaculoides. The sequence goes on from NC_068982.1 coordinate 160,856,164, forward strand.
TATTTTACGCCGGGGTAATTTAAACTAAGATTGTAACGGGACAGAACGATTTCTACCACCCTACCACCATTTGTAGATGGGTTATATTAATAATGTCGATGTTTATATTTACGACTAAGAATTTCAGCTTAGTCTTTCAGACTGAGTTGTCCACTAAAAGCTTCAATAAAATTTTCATCATTTTATGTCTTTGTTATTATTAAATTTTATAAGAAATATTATATAACGAAAGTAATGTTTAATTAGATTTAGTAATCACATAAAAGAGTTGTTTTTCTTTATTGGCGGGGACTACATTACATTTTATGATGGTGTATTTTTTCTTTGAGGTATTGAGTTTCTTTGTCGTCTGTTCATTCATCTATTAGTTTCTTTCTTGCTTGAAATTCGTATTAATTTTGTTCATTAGCCTATATCTATGGAACGACATACATAACAAGCAGTACTGAAAGATCTCTTGATTATTATCTTGGAAGATAGAATACAGGCGGAAATAAGCAAAACATGAAAGCAAAATTACATCTTTCAAAAGTGTAATGAGATCTATCGCTCTAATCATTTTAATATACATGAGGACAATGTTCAATAGCAGGAATCATCGATTAGCATATGATTGAATACTATATGTTTGGAACCGAAATTGATCTTCTAATCTAAAGGCAACATTTAAAGAAACAATTTGCATCTCTAAAATACAAACAGCAAAATATAACAGAAAATTATTTCATTTCTTCCTATGGTTACTAATTGTATGGTTAGTTTTAATAAGATTATCAAAATGTATCATTCATTTTAAGACCTATATCAAAAATACTATAATTTTATAATTTCAGCTGGAAATGACTCAATTTATCATTTTGCTTTATTTCTATTATATTTCTATCGTAGCTGAAGTCTATTCCTGGAAACCTAATGTGGTATCTTATCTCATTCGTCTTTGTTATCGTTCACCAAAGCAATTATCGCTTGTTTACTTTCAATGGTTTGGTAAAGGAAATAAGAGTAATTTCGTTTTACAGATTTATTTATATTAGGTTAGGTTTGCGCAGTTTGTTATTAACTTGATTCAATACGTTGTATTCTGCTAACTCGACATTTGTGGGAAAAAAACGTGTTTAATTTATCTTATTATTTGTTTTGTTTTGTTTTTTTTGTTTTTTTTGTTCTTTGTATTTCCACTTTAATGAAAACGAAATGGTTTCTTTTTCTTTCTCTTATATTTTACGGTTGTTTTTTTCAATAATTTTGTGTGTATGTACGCATAATGTATGTACGTATGTATGTGTGTATATGCATGTGCATGTATGAATGTGCATATATATATATATATATATATATATATATATATATATATATATATATATATATATA
>NC_068982.1:160857544-160859146 GCF_001194135.2 Octopus bimaculoides
TATGTGTATATGGTGAATGTATGCTGCGTATGTACGTATGCGATTTCTTGTCTCACGAAAACAGCCAAGAAAACACGAACTATTTAAATATTAGAAAATAGAAGTTGCTCCAATGTCACATTAATAATGATAAATTAGCATTGCAGAGATAAAATATAATCACCTATCATATGCATACACGCACACACATACTCATAAATATATGAAACAAATTGTTCATTACAAATTTGAGTATACTTATATATATATATATATATATGTATATGTATATACGTATATTTATTTACATATATATAAGCGTATATTTATCTGTGTGTATATACACACATATGCATGCACACATACATATGTGTGTGGGTACATTACGAAAAACATATCTGTATGTATGTAGTTTTAATTCATGTAGGTTATCAGCTCTCAATCAAAGACCTGTCGAGAAAAAAAACATCAATAATTTAGTAGGGTACATTAAATAAGGTCATTTCTATTATGTACTTAAAAGAGAAAGGGCCACTAGCTTCAGCTACTGATTTATATCTTTCCCGATAGATTCATGATCGTTCTTAGAGTAGTCATAGATGTATGTATTCCTCCATCTAAACACAGACAAATCATCCTTCTGTTAGAAGATTAACCTAGGTTCCTAATCACTATTCTTGTGCATGTCACACATTATTCTCCCAATCATTAATCTAGTCAACATGTGTGTGTATGTGCCTGCATATGTGTGTACGTGTGTTTGTGTGTGTGTGTGTGTGCGAGCATGTGGGTAATGTGAACTGCTAAGACTTATATAATGCAACATAAACTTAAAACTATACATTTGCAATACGCCGTTAGACAGATAAATGAACGGAACTATCTATGAGAGTCGAACGACGTGCCTGCGGTAGCTTAACACAAATGTGTGTGTATGTATGTGTGTGCGTGTGTGTGTGTGTATGTGTGTTTGCGTGCTTCTGTGTATATGTGTGTCTTTGTAAATTCCCAAGAATTTTAACACTTACGTCATAAACATAGATCCATTACTACCTAGTGAAAATGCAATGCAGTACTGTCATCACTCATTACTTTATTCGGAAAATGTGGGTGGGTTTACGAAGCATTCATCTTTCAAACAGAACATAAAGAAATAATATCATCATGATTAAAATCTAACACAATCATTTTTGCGCACGTACACACACACACACATGTACACACGCGTGTGTGTATGTGTGTGTGTATATGTATGTGTGTATTTATAAAGAAAAGGTTAATAGCAACTTCTACTCAAATATTGCGTGCTTTTTCTATTACTATGTGATTACATTTGTATGATTTTGTATAAAATATATCCATACACACACCATGCTCACTTTAACACATACACACTCATGTACAGACATAAACACATACACACATCACACTATATACAAATGTGTATGCTTTTGTATATACGTATGTATGTATGTATGTATGTATGTATGTATGTATGTATGGATAGATAGATAGATAGATAGATAGATAGATAGATAGATAGATAGATAGATAGATAGATAGATAGTGATGAGTGAGTGAGTCAGTCAGTCACTCAGTGAGTCAGCGAGTCAGTGAGTCAGC
>NC_068982.1:160859373-160860169 GCF_001194135.2 Octopus bimaculoides
AAGAAGAAGAAGAAGAAGAAGAAGAAGAAGAAGAAGAAGAAGAAGAAGAAGAAGAAGAAGAAGAAGAAGAAGAAGAAGAAGAAGAAGAAGAAGAAGAAGAAGAAGAAGAAATGATGTTGATATGTTTTTACTACGCGAAGCCATAATAGATAGACATTAAAAATAGTGTGGATGACTGTTAATGGATAGAACTCAGATATCGAATGATGTGGTTCAAGTGAATCCAAGTCGTAATGATTGGTGATATGACAGTTAGAGTTACAAATATCAAGCCATTTCAGAAACGTTACTCAGAAGTGTGACTTCTTTTGATCATAGGTTCAAATGAGGCTAGTCTTACTTCAATAATATTCCAGAAACGTTTGTCTCTGATCTGCTGCTAAACGCTTCGATAGACCTCATCTTGTGAAACATTACTTTTTGATAAAAACAATATTTAAAATTCATAATTACTGATATGTAATTTTAGAGAAATTACAGAACAGAAACAAAACTGGTGCGAATCCTTTGAAATATTAACCGAAATGTTTACTTATCGCTTCTTTAAAGTCAAAAACTAAACGGAACAAATACATTCATTACTCACATTTTTTTATTTTCTGAAACAGTAATCTAATTAAATGCTACGCTGTTTGACTTACTGCTGCAATATATTTATAAGAATCATTTATATGGAAGCCATACAAGTTGTTTGATAATGAGATAGTTACAATGAGTTTAGTATGTGTGTTATACACACACACATACATACATATATATATATATATATATATATATATATATATATATATATATA
>NC_068982.1:160860199-160867953 GCF_001194135.2 Octopus bimaculoides
TATATAGTCTTTTTATTGAATCTGAAGTTGAGAGTTTGTTTTGTGACTGGAGTTTCATTGTAATGAAGATGATCTCCCTTCACTTTCTGTACCTGATTTTTAAATGTAGTCTTTTTTATTGATTAACTTCTAGCCACACCCGCATCTATTCCCATCATCAAAAACAAAGTTCATCGGAAACGCAGCCCCGATTGCTAAAATGTTATCCAGCAATTTCTAAATGTATGTATCATTTTAAGATTTAATCAAACTTTCCTTCACAGTAGATCTATTGCAAATTTTGACAGTGCAATCTACTTCTGTTTGTCATGTCATATTAACGTTGATTTTCTGATACCATATGACTGCAGTCCACAATTTCCCGATGTTTTTAGTGGGTCTTCGTTCCGTAGCGAATTGATCTCTTCGCAGATTATAGTCCAGCCATACATCACTCCCTGATATGTTCGAAGTTCTATTATAACACAACCTGAAGAACGGGCTTAATGAGTGAAACTCTTTCATCTCGGCAACGTTGCCTCGTCTAAAGTAAAGAACTGATAACTTCAGTAAGGCGGCATTTGCAACAATTTCTGTTTTCTTCTTTCAGAAGCATTTACCATGGTATAACTTTTTCATCCTGGGACAACACACTGAGCCCAATTTATTTCAGAAGTATAGTTGTTCTGAGAATCAGAGCGGTTCTAAACGAACCGGACATTCCAATACACCCCAAATTGTCGTTAGAAGGTATTTTGGCTTATCTTGACACCTCCAAATAGTCATTCAAAGACCAATATCATCACCAAATATCACCAAAGGAGTTTTGACTAAAGCATCCCCAGTATCCCCTAACCGCCCATCTTAGCAACAACTGACCGTAGAATCGACAAAATAACCACTTTTTCCTGGAATTTGAACACAACTTCAAAAGGGACGCCATTATTGCTGACACATTTGCAATATCAAAGTGTCGAGAGTACCGTGTTTGTTCCTCCGGTGTCGAAGAATGTTAAAGAATATTCGATAATAAATATAAGAATTTGATTGGTAATTATCTTTTTTAGCCAGTGTTGCATGAAAATTATAGACGTTAACAGTCTTTCAACTTTGAAATTTATCTCTGAACTTGTAGCTACAATAACCGAGGCAACCGGAAAAATACGGGTGATTAATTGGTTCCAAAAGATTCGCTTGATTATCATACTGAAACTCCATAAGTGTATTGCAATACTAAATTCTGATAGCAAGGATTTTCTATTAATAGATAATATAAAATTAAGTTCCAAAATGGATGTCAGCTTAAACTTCTAGATACATTTAATTGATTTCATCTGTCCGAACAATATTAATTCCATTTTTGAGGAACATGCGATTATATATACATACATATACATGTGTGTCTGTTTTGGGTGTGTATATATGTGTGCGTGTATTATGTATGCGTGTATGTATGTATGTATGTATGTATACATGTATATATATATATATATATATATATATATATATACATATACATATACATATACATATATATATATATATATATATAAGCCGTGTTAAGTCTGTCGCAAGCCCTAGGACTCATAGGGCCGGAGCTTAACCAGATTTCCATGGTGTATAAGTCCCTGCTATCTTCCCAGTTATTGTTGGGTCTCATTTATACCTGAATGGACTTAACCATCATAAAATTAAGGCTTTGGCTCAAAACACAACGGAAATCGAAACCAGGATCTTATGATCCTGTGCAACGACCTAACCTCTGGGAGTGGTCAGTCGAATATCTTTGAACATGTACAAATACAGGTATATAAAATGCCACACAAAATTTTTGATTTATTAATATAATATCCGCTTCTAGAGGATGTGTCATAATTAATAAATGGTAATTAAGTCAAGCTCCATATGAGAAGGGGAGATAATATTATGAATTCTCCAGAGTTGACATGCCATTAAAGAATACGCAAGGTTTGTTGTCTGGAGATAGAGAAGACAATCATGAACGCATGTGTCTGCCTCAATAGGCATCACCAGCTTAACAATCGTCCTAACTGATCTGCAGTAGCCAAAAGACTTATACAAAAGGAATATATTTATGAACAAATTGAACATATTTATGGCCCAGGTATTCCGATTTATTTAAACAAAAATGAGCTGAGAGAAATAACTGGGAGTAGCCACTGGCAACTTATGTTTCATTTATGTTGTAACATGTGACTCGTGTCTAAATGTCTATTTTTAATCATTTTCAGGACATTGTGGAATAATCGAGTATAATAACTTGTCTTGATAATCTTTTGTAACTATTTCACTTCACTATAATCAAACGAACCTGCCAAACATATCAAGGACCTACCAAACATATCAGAGGCTTCTTTTATTGTAAGCTTATTGACCCAGAGTTGACTTAGAGCTAGGCAGCAATATATGCTACAAATTTCCATTTGAAACCTTCGGTGAAACCGATAACTTAGCTTCGTGAGAAAGTACAAGTTATCCTCGAACTAACTAGTTTCCGATAGAATAGAAAGATTGTAGAGTTATACAAGTCTAGCAAGTGACTTGAAACAATATGTGTTCATGGATTCGTGAGACAAGAAGCGACATCCTGACCCGAATGATTTAAGCATAATAGACCCAGCTAAAATACCGCTTATAATCAGGTTATGACATAATATCTGGCGATGAATTAAGTGACGCATCCCAACAGTTTTCCTTCACCAAATTTCACCCACAAGACGTGGATTGAATCTAGGTTATAGTAGAAAATGCTTGCCTTATGTGGTGCGCAGTAAAATCAAGCTGAGACCCACGTGATTGTAAAGCGAACATCTTGTTGATACGATTATTACAGCGTCGATATAGCTGTGAGAGGGAAAGAAAACAAAATGTTGTCGATGATGCACAGGTTGTGGAAACAATTATTAAGTCGGTAAAAGTGAACAGCATTGGAAATGAAATGGAAAACAGTTGATGAGAAATATTGTAATTAGGAGTTGATTGCTGTTATTGTACTGGACACTAATTTGATTGAGTCAACACATAGGAAAGTGTTTAATCAATAACACTGACTAATCATGTGTTAAGTGTGAGCTATCGGGCAACAGACTGCAGTAATAAAATGAAATACTATCAAATATGTTCTGTAGACGAAATAGAGGCATCAACGTCAGCAGCAGAACACCGCCACCACCACTACTATCATTAAACTCATCCTCAGCAGCATGATCGCCATCAACACCATTGCTTCAGAAGCCACTTTCCTTCATCATAGCTATTCATCATCATCTTAATCATCATCATCATCATCAAAATCATCATCATCTTCATCTTAATCATCATTATCGCCCCCATCAACATAATTAGCTTCAGCAGTAGCGCCAAACTCATCATCTTCACCAGCACCTCCTCACCCCATCCTCACAATCATCATCACCACCTTCAATATCATAATCCTTATCATTACCACCATCATTATCATCATCATGACTATTATGACTTTATCAGAGCACCGCCACCATCATAATCAACATCACCACAGTCATCATCTTTATTGTCATCATAAGTTTATCATCCTCATTATAGCAGCAGCATCTTAATTATACCTCAGACTTTCCCTTACACTCAAGTCCTTCCATTACATTCATGCCCCAGAACTTCCTCCTAAAGTCACTAAACTCTTCAATCTTACTTTCTTAAAGGATATAACCTAATGTTCAGGTCATGTTTCGGTCTGTCCCATTGCAAAGAACGGCAACTCTTCTGACACAGTTAACTCTCGTCCTGTTGCTTTCATCTGAAATATCTCTAAGATAATGGAGATAGTCATTAACACTGACGGACCCCCAACAGTTTGAATCTCACTCACCACAATGACTTGAACGGCTTCCACAGAAAGAGATCAACTGGCGTTCGACATGTTAATGTCACTCACCAATGGACCTTCACATTAGGGGAGTTCGGTGAAAACATATATTGTTGCCCTAGACAGTACCAAGGCTTTCGACTATCCTTGATATGCGAATCACCTGTTAAAACTTTCCGTCTATGGGTTTCATTCATTTCTCAAGTTTTGGATATGTAGCTTTCTATTAAATCGCACCACATGTGTTGAAGAAACACTTTCTATTTCATTTTCAATCAACTCTGAGGATCAGTAGGGCTCAGCTTTACCTACCCCTATTTATTCTATATATCAAATACCTACATCTGCTATGTGCAACAATGCCCACTTATTTGCTAAAGATTCAATCCTTCATTCTTCCCTAATTTCCCCAACCATGCATCTTTCACATGCAGCTTCAATACCACACATCAAACTTGCATTGATTCCAGAAACTGAGACCTTGATAGATTCCTCAGCTAGAGCCCTCACAAACGCACCTGGTAATGCACATCCGTAGTGTTTCTTGAACCGCTTCCCAACGTCCGCCTCTTTTCTTCACGGCCAGAAAAATATCACCCTCCATCAACTGATACTCTCTTCAACGCTCAAGTGAGCCCTACAATATAGTGCGGGACCTACATCTAGGAGAATGCTGTTAATATGTACACGGAAATCAGAGATGAGCCACTTGGATAAATGACATTCAGCCTTTTATCAGTATTTATGGACAAGCTCCAGGCAGATGTGTTGTCTTTTTATTTCAATCGACCCTTTAACGGCTAAAATGGTTTCTGTTCCTCGAACTTGGCTGGTTTCAAACTTGGCTCTCCCACTCAAGTACCTAACACCCACTCTTTTTTCCCTTTATGATCATTTTTGTGCTATTCAAACACCCTCGGCTCCGCACCAAATATTCTCCAGTCCTTCCTCTCCAGACACCGTCCCTCTGAAATCTCTTTGCTCATGTCTTTGTAGCAGCTGTTGACCCACATCATTTTAAACGGAACATTAACAGCATCAAATTCACCAGTCTTTGACAGCCTGCAATGGGCATGATCAATACTCCCTACTCAAAGCACAAGTAAAAGAAAATAATGAGTTGTCGGAATAATTTTCGCAAGTTTAGCATTTACCTTACTATGTATATATATATATATATATATATATATAATCTAACAGACAGTATAAGCAAATAGTTTTATAATCGTTTATCGAATAAACAAGAAATCTGAGAATTTGAGATGCGCAGGAGATTTTCTAAGTGTATCGTATTCATATATTACTTTTTTGTTCATCGCCATGTTATCCCTGAATACACAGAATATAGTGATCTTTTTATCCACCTCTAATGTTTTCTCTTTTTTTAAACAGGACCTTGTGGATAGAGGGAAGATTGACTACTATGTGTAATATATGGTTGAGAGACCATATAGACTATGTACCAGAAATTTTCCAGGCAACATCTGCTAAACTACATTCTTTATGCATCGACTGTATTTTGTATTATTGACTGCATTTTGTATGTATCGACATAAGTCAAATATAATTAGCTGTATCTGTCAAGCCGGGTTTTCATGATAATTGCTTTCTTACATCAAATTAGGATTCACCAAATTCCCATGGAAAGAGATGCGCAGCACTCAATTTTCTAACATAATCAGTTGGAGAGGGTATTGTCGATTACATACTACTATATTTATTGACTGGTACATTATTATTTCCACTGCACAGGGTGGAAAGGTAAAAATTGACAAGGTGGGATTTGAAATCACTAAGTTGAGAAGCGTAACTCCACACTGCAAAATATTTTCGTCACTATTCTAATAATTTTTGCCAGCTGGAAGTACTAAGATGTTCTTTCAGTTCAAAATATTTTTTTCTTTTATTACTTAGTCAACGAACGTAAGGGAAACACCTTTAACTGGGATTCTGAGATGGGTAAGCCGGATGATAAGAAGAAAATCCAACGCAAGAGTTTATAAATCATCATCAGTCTAGTGAATGTATTTGCATACAGAGCGAACTCTGCAAGAATAGGCTTAAGTCGAGATGGTGGTGTTAAATGAATTAAGTTTTCTACAAGAAAGCTGGAGTTATCTAATGTTTTTTACGACATAATCAATGCTGTGTGATTACGAGATACTCTTCATAATAATCTGGCACCCAGGGCAAGTGTCTTTTATGATAGCCTCAAATTAGGACTTCTAATAGTCTTCCGCACAGTTGCAATCTTTCTTGTTTCACTCTCAGGGATTTGGTTGGCTTGAATCTATTGTAGGAGACACTTGCCCATCTAGCACTCAGTAGTATCAAACCTGGAAACACGTAATTGTGGAGCACATTTCTTAACTGCACAGCATTAACCTCGTCGCAGCGTCGTCGCAAGAGATATCGGAATGACTTCAGCGATGAGACAAACTAATCACGAACACATTAAATTGTTTCCTTATCGTTTAATACTGAAATTGGAGACACACCAGACAATTTGCTCATATCATCGTTGTATTTTTAATTTTACAATTTGCATGCACGACATATAAAATTAAATTTTTTGTTTATTAATCTACGATCGAATGTCTAATGCATACCATAGAAGACGGGTGTGAGTGTATATATGCGTTTAAAGCATATGTGTAAATATATGTGTGTACCAATCGAGTTAGTTCTTTAATTCTTGAATTTCTTTTCAAACACCAAAGAGTTCTACCAATGTGAGATATACTGAGTGTAATTTTTTGATTCTTCATACTAAAAAAGGAAATTTCCCAGTACACCCTTCCATAAGTTATGCACAAACTTTGTCATAGCTTTACGAAACGGTAGAGTCAAAATTTCCCTTCCCAATTTACACCACGTCTTGGCCCCTGGGTGCCTTTAGTAAATTTGTCTCTGCAATGCTTTCAACAGAAAGAAATTCACTAAAACTTTAAGATAATTTCCTCTTTTGCTTCCACCAATCGCGAAAGACCTGAAAATATAAAGTCATGCGTGCTTCCTTTCCCTCTTGCTCTAACCATTAAAGAAAATGATCAAGAGGTTTCGTTGAATAGTATCAATTTACACAAATACTGTACTGTTGTTTGTTATTGTTGTCTCGTTTTAGCATACCTGTCGCCAAAGACATTCCAGTCCTAAATACCTGCCTATTTTGAGACGCTATGTCTATAATTATATAAAATGTCTCTTTCCTTGTCAAGTCAGCAGAATGTGACTTACGTGCGATTTGGCTGCTTTTTCTAGAAAGCAGTCGTTCCTGCGTCTTCTTGAAACAATGGATTTAAGCAGGAATTTCGTAAAATCAACAGAACAGAGACTTAATGTTCGATTGCAGATATTTTACAAATACTCTCTGAGATACGAATAGTGTGACAATTATAATGATATCATGTTTATTTGTTGTATAAAAAAGACAGCAAAACCAAAAGAGAGAAACATGAACTTAGTTTCAAACACAGAAGAGATCGTTACCTAAAAAACAATTAATATGTTTAATTTTATGATTCTCGTATCAAATAAATTTTAGGAATAGCACCAGAACATATACTAATGGGACGACTCAATACCAAAAGCAGAGTGAAGCATATTATCTAATTGGTTTCGACTGTGGCTCGAAATTTCTTCCAACAGCTTATTCAACCAGGAGTGACGTTTATATTGAGAAAAATAATATCATTAAATTGTGGTGAAGTCGTAAACTGTTACTGTAACGAGAATTCTCAGCAGCGGTTGAATAATCCGCTACATGGAAATTGAAGTCCTAGTCAAAACTAATTTTATAAGAAACCTTGACTCTTTTTAAGTATTCAGCTTTCGTTTTTGTATATCTTTTGTGGTTATTCTTTACAAGTTAAAAACTTTTAACATAAAAAACTAGAATTATCATATATAT
>NC_068982.1:160867963-160870968 GCF_001194135.2 Octopus bimaculoides
CCAACATATAAATATATCATGATACCAATAAAGACACAAACCATCGAATTTCTATACTTAAGGGAAAATATACTAATACCACCAATGAAAGACTAGCTAGAATATTTATTATAGAAACGGAAAGTTTGACGAAAAGAAACAGATGGAAAATTCATTTCTTTGAGAAGAATTCAAATGAAAACCAATTACGGATTGAAACGTTTTTATAGAATTCTCCTCGGAGATTTAGAAATTTAAGAACCTCTCTATATAAACATTAAAAAGAAAATTATCGCTACCCCTTCACTACCTTGTTAGGAAAAAACTTAAATACTCAGAACACATACATATGTGTGTGTGTTTTTGTGCGTGTGTAAGTTTGTTGAAGCGGTTGGCCTAGTGGTGAGAGACTTAGGCTGTTAAGGTGTGAGTTCGATTCTCACACTGGACAGCGCCTTGTGTCCTTGATCAATGCATTTCATCCAATGTTACTTCAGTTTACTAAATTAGTACCAGCGAGAGCTGAGTGATTAAAACTGCTACGGACTAGCGTGGGGAGCTGTCATTGGAGTCTCAGTCAGTTAAACATCATGGTAAGTAGGATAAGCTTCTACAGTTTAATGGTACTATAGGCTTGTGACAGATCAAAAATTATTTTCATAAATATGCATATATACACACACATAGACACACACACATACACATACACACACATACACACACACATACATATATATATGCTAAATGTGACGATTTTTATTATCTTCTCCAAAAGAGCTTGAAGTACTAGTGAGCATAAAGATTAAAGTTGTAGCTGAGAAAAAATTAGCTGACATGGAAGAAAGGAAGTCATCTGAATATTGGAAAAGATTTACCTACATCATGATGATTCTCGCCTGGTATCAAAATGCCAGCATCATGACTGCCACTCAATGCTCTGTGAGCACTGTAAAGGCTTAAGGCTTGACATAGACATCATAAAACTAAGTCTCCCCAAAACTGTGACGGTCTTTGGGTGTGTCTCTAGGTAGGGTGATATCATGCTGCCTCGCATCTTTGAACAGCGTCTTGGGCTCGATTCAGACGGCCATGTGTATCTTCTGGAGACTGTTTAATATGTGTCTCGAGAGTGTTGTTGCTGGAAAGTCATATTTGGGGCTGCAGGATTCGGCTCATGGTCATGCTGCTGGGAAGAGTCAGAAGTAGTTGTAGGAAAATTTCTACTTCACCAGGTCCAATTTCTGGCCTCATTATTTCTCCGATTATAATCCCATACATTACTATTCGTGGTTCGCAGTTGAGAAAGATACCAACCACTGTGCCTGCAAAGACGAAGGCCGAAATAGCGGCTAATATCAAGGAGGTGTTCGAAGATCTACACAGGAACACGATGATGTTCCAGAGCCGTCTTCACACTTTGGTGAAAGTTCTTATGTATAATATATGATGAATTTATGGAATGAGGTTCCATAAATCCCATCAGTTTTGTTAAGAATGCAGGAAACAATTTGTTAAAATTTATAAGAAGTTTAATTCTTGCAGACGTTCGTTTCGTACAGAGATATAATAATAATATAAATTCATGATTGAATTAAATTAAATTAAAAATCAGCGTACTACAAGGAACGTAAAAAGGAATAGAGCAGAAAAAATTGGATCTAGGAGAGTCATATTAGTGTCCGTGTGAGAAAGAGATGAGTGTCAAGTCGCATATTGAACCATAACTAATGGCTTCAACGGTTATTTGAAGGTATACGTAGAGAGGTGTCGGAGACGTTCCCTCTAAAGATGAGTACGGAAATTAGAATTATAGCTCCATATATGTAGCGTAGGGCAAGTAAGTAGTAGAAATGTCTAATAGGAAGTCAATACCAAATTTAAATCAAAATTAAAACTAACCGTTGAAAACAGTACGTAGTATAATATATTTCTTTTTAATCTATACAAAACAATGAAGTTTAGCGTGAGGAAGTGGTATATGATAAGCTAATACTAGATAGTTAACGTAAACAAATGGCAAAAATAGAGGAATGAGAATGAGTTAAAGAAAGAAAATGATGTATATAAAGGACTCATGTTTACATAAAAAATCATATTAGGTAACACGTATTAATAATAAAGGAGAAAAAATAAGTAAAAACAGAGAAGCAATTATTAGTATTTCTATTTGTAATTGTGTAACGTTCTCCGTTCTTTGTCTTTGTTGTCGTACACATTCGCTTGCTTTCTTACAAAAATCTAGTGGTCTTAGCTTAGACTTTTTTGAGGGCAACCAGATTGAACAGTCTCAAGTGTAACTGCCCACAAACAACAAGAATATAACAACAGGTGTTTTTCGACTGAGGACGAATCAAATTGAGCTGGCGCGTATAAAGTGAAAGCTTTAAAGCAGGAACATAAGAGATGGACATGAAGTGTTGGTGGTCGGCAGTCAGCTCAAGAAAGAAAGATCATGGCTGGCCGAACATCGGTCACGTGAAAGGAGGAGGGAGGGTTAGGGGAAGCAGGATTGAAGGATTAGAAAAAAAACAGAGACAAAGGGAGAGGTAAAGGGGAGATAATCGAGTATGAAAGTAGGAGTTAAAGAAAAAGAGGGTCAAGAAATGTGAGAGAGGGGGAGCGAGAAAAAGAAGAGAGGAAGAATGTATGAGAGGGACTAAAAGACAGAATAAAAGAATCGTACAAACTTTAGATACACACTATAAGGTGAGCAAAAGCCTTAAGGTGTTCCACCAGCAATGAGCTTTCTTTCTTGGTCTGACGCGCACCTTCGTTTTGGGATCACCAATACTTTATTATCTCCCTTCTTAATAGCTCTCCTGTCTAACCACCTCTCTCCAGCCACCCGCCATGATTGACCGCTAGCCTCTAAGGCTTTTTTAATTCTCTCTCTGTTTATTTTCTCATGTTCCTTTTTCTTGAAGAGCGTAGGCTCGAAATGTAAAAGACTTTCTCACCTTCCCGAGCGTTAAAGTAATACATCTGCTTTTTTTTTAAATACCCCTGTCTTTTTCTTTTGTTTTTCT
>NC_068982.1:160871074-160882651 GCF_001194135.2 Octopus bimaculoides
ATATATATATATATATATATACGCGACGAGCTTCTTTCAATTTCCGTCTACCAAATCTACAAAGCTTTTAATTGGTTATTGTACAAGACACATGACTAAATATATACACAGGTGCATATATATATATTTAAAAAATGTAAAAAGGTAGAAAGAAAGAAAACAGAGAAATTAAGAGGAAAAAGAGAAAGCAAAAGGAATATTGCAAGCGAAGAAAGAAGTGTGGAATGATGATAATTTTTACTCCAACATTCTACGATGCGAGCCGAGGTCATATCGGGGTCAATATGCCTTCCAGCCTTCCATAAAGTTCAATACTGGTCAAATAATGGCGTTGACACAATCGATTAATCCCTCACACTCCTTATTAATTCCATTTCATTAACTCCACATCAGCAAATTAAATTTTTTTATCCATTATTTATTTATTTAATTATTTCATAACTTTTTTCGATGTTAGGTTATTTATTTTTTTTTTTTCATTTAATGTATTTAAAAAATTTATTTAAACAATCCGTTTACTATAATTATCCCAATATCCCGCCTCATCCTGCTTTGCTAGAGCCTCATACGGTTTTCTATCCTCCCACACAACTTACAGGCTGACTGACTATCTCTCCATGATTCCTCTCTGTATAAAGTCTCTCCTCCAGCTAGTCAACTTCCCACCTGTATTTCAACTAGTCACAATGCTCTACTCTCTCCTTCCATGATACAATATGGCTATACAATTCGATGTTTCGCAGGTAACTCTGTTCAGGTTTTATTTTTTTCACTCTTTCTTTTCTATTCTTTCTTCGCTTATTACTTTCTCTTTTACATTCTTTTCTTCCTCCCTTGCTCTTTTGCCGTCTTCTTTCTTGTTTTCTCTTCCTTTCTTTTCATCCTCTTTTCTCTTTCACTTATTTCCGTGAGGGAAAAAGAAACAAGGACGAAGGTTGATTTTTGTCCTTTCTTTCTTTTTCTTCTTATTTCCCTGCTTATTTAGTAAACCCTACATTTCACACAAAATGTTTCTTTTCCTATTCCTTCTTTCTCCATTTCCTCCTACCTTTCTTTCGTTTCTTTCTTCTTTGTCTCTATCTCACGCACATTCATTAACTCTGGGAGTAAAGGAAACTACAACGCAATCTAAGATGCCATGTGGCATGATGAATTGACTGTAAGACTATTATTCTAATCAAGTATTCCCAAACATGAAAAACGTATTCTGTGGTGTCTGGGGAGAGTCATTCTCTTATAATTTAACACACTCACCGGTAAAATTTCCACTCATTTACTTATTTATTTTTCTAAAATTTCCGTTGCGTCATGCTACCTTTTCAACAGTGAACAACTTTTGAAAAGGTTGCAAGACGCAACGAAAATTTTAGAAAAATAAATAAGTAAATGAGTGGAAATTTTACCGGTGAGTGTGTTAAATTATAAGGCACTACAAGAGAATGACTCTCCCCAGACACAACAGAATATGCTTCAACCAATACACGAACTCACATAAAGAATCTTGCAAACCAAATCCAAAAGCGAAAAACCTAGTTATTTAGAAAAGGACATGTATTTAGAAGCATTTAATTCATACTTAAGATATAAGATATATCTTAACTTTGAGTTTCCCTAAATTGACTATGCGTACTGAGTGCTTTTCTTGGTAATTATTCAACCCTATGTGAGTGTTGGCAAAATAAGAATAATCATGACACAGTCCGCGTAATTGAATGTGTTTAATTTTCTTTCTTTAGGCTAAACATCGGTCGGCTGATGTACGATTTATCAAAGTCGCAGCAAGCAGCTAAAATTTCGCCGAGAGATAGACGCAGGAAGGCTAAAAGTGGTTTTGAAAGATATGTGGAATGAATATCCTTTGACATCTTTTTTTATATGGTTCGGAAAGCTGAGGTACATCTTTTCATTTCACAACCTGTTATTAGCATGAAATCGAAAGGCCCCTGGTAAATTTGAAATTGAAGTTGCGAAGAGTACATATTGTTCAATAAGTATGAGACCAATACAGAAAAGTGTATTTTGATGTAGTATAAACTATAATCTTTCCGATCGAAAAAGACTTTGATCGAGCGTTTCTAAAAATTCAAGATTAATGATATTGCTACTGCAGATAAGTTTCGCCGAAGACATTGACGTTAATTATTACATTGCCCAACTACTATTATATGAGCTTTCTATGACAGAGGCAACTGTTTGTAGTTCAGCTGACATCGTAGACCATTTAAATAAAAACAGCTGATAACAGGCACATATGAGATATTTGTACATTTTGCCATCTTTTGCTACAAAGTCTGCAACATCTGCTATAGCTGAATGGATATTTATTCTAGCAAAGTCATTACGACATGTCTTCGGCCAACAATCAATACTCAGAGATTAAATTCTCTGGCTGTACTTTCGTATAACAAAGAGATGAGAGACAAAATAATTTGATTTCAGTTGTGATAGTTGCTTCTTGATATGAAAACATGTAAAAGAATTTCGGCAAATTCCAACTGGTTGTATAATATATTTGAATAATAAAGTTTTATGGCCAAGACTGTTTTCGCACCTAGCACCTAGCATATATATATATATATATATATATATATATATATATATGTCAAAATTTTTATCAAGACATTCCAAACATCCTATTCGCAGAATAGGAGGCTATAGTTGCACAAAAATCATTTATTTGTCATGTTTATAGTTAAGGTCAATAACTGTTTTAAACAATAATTTACACTTAAACACGTAAATTTGTAAGCATGGACGTTACGATATGTTAATCATCTTCATTAAATGCTGCTGCGTTTACATTAATTTTGTAATTTATATTTAACCCTCTCGCACGTCAAAACACACACACACACACACACACACACACACACACACACACACACATATATATATATATACATATATATATATATAGATAGATATATAGATAGATAGATAGATAGATAGATAGATAGATAGATAGATAGATAGATAGATAGATAGTTTCATACATACATACATGCATACATACATACATACATACACATACCTGTAAGTACGTATGTATGTATGTATGTATGTACGTATGTATATATGTATATATTCTTCCCTTGGTTTACTTGTTTCACTCATTGGACTGAGGCCAGGCAAGAGCACCGTCTTGAAGGATTTACTTGTTCAATTGATCCCCAGCATTAATTTTTAAGACTGCTATTTATTCTCCCCGTCTCTTTTCATCGAACTGTTAAGTTGTGATCATATAAGCAAATCACCATCAGTTGTCAAGCGACCAATGACAAACACGAATGCGAGCACACGTTGGTATGCATACACGTATGTATACACGTACCTGTGTGGGTGTGCGTGTTTGTGTGTCTGTGTCTGTGTGTCTGTCTGTGTGTGTGTGTGTATGTGTGTGTGTGTGTGTCTGTGTCTGTGTCTGTCTGTGTGTATGCGTGTGTGCGCGCACTCGACACATTTCTGCAGTTTCTCTTTTTCAAATTGACTGGTATGTAATGAGCCGGCCCAATGCTATAATATAAATCGCTGTCCAAAGCTGCTTCATCTTGTGTCTGTACCCTAAATTACGTGGTATTCCATAAACTACTCAACCACACAGCCGTAGCATCATCGAATACGACCACTTCTTAGAAAGATGAATATACGTTGGATGTTACCATGGAAGGATTCTAAGAGAAAACAACCACCAGTTTCAGGTTTGCTGCTGAGTTCCAGATTTAGGCAAGCTTTGTTTAGACCACCTTTTTTCAGTTACATCCTAACTTACAGGTGAGCATTGCTATTCAAGGGAAAAATTGCTCATTCATTAGATGTGTTGCCAAATCGCTATATTGTCAGTGTTTGGGAAAGAAGCGATCAGTAACCCAAGCTATCTACGTAAGAGTTAGCATTTACATGCTTCCAGCTGGTCTAGCCATGCATTCCACTACTCTCCATCACCACAGGACATTTTCCTATTGTGTTCCCAGAAGTTCCTGTGCGTGAAATGGATTATAGTTAGTGGAAGTGGGTACCCTCACTTTTCAGATTCAGTAAGTTCTTCGCTCATGCTCTATCAATCTCAGAAGAATAAAATGCAAAGCTGACTTCTATGAGATTTGTACACAGAGCGAAGAGAGCGGAAACAAGTATCGCGAGGTATTGTATCCGACGCTCTAACGACTATGCCACTTTACCATCTTCTGAAACTGTTACAAACCATTTCCATTTTTGCAGAAAAACATTTGCGATCGAAGTTAAAATAGCAATTCATAAATTTTAGAAAGTTAAAAACTGAAATATATATTTATTCATATAATTTGACAATATAAAATAAAAAGTATATATATTTATAACGATATTTTTGCATCCTTATATTATATAAGAAAAATAAATTTTTACGCATTAAATCATAATCATCCCTGTACAGTAATATGATATTATAAAATCTAATAATAGAACATTATAATAACAGATTCTGTAAGCAGAGTCGCACTGAGAAATTGCTGCAATATAAGAAAATTGTAATATAAGAACTTAATATTTTAACTTACATAAATTCACAATACTCTCTACAAAATTTTTACTAGATACGACGTGTTTAATTCCGATAAGCAAAACCTGGTGTTTCGCAAGACATTGAGAAGAATCAGTTATATGTCTGTATTCTTGTTCAAATCAGCAGCGACTTGGTTGTTGTGTTAATCCAGGTCAATCCTGATTTCGCAGATTTATCATAAAAGGCATTTCATTTGGGATCGTTCCGACTTTCAAAATATCCTGGACTTCTTTATCCAACGGGTCATTTATTACGAAACAAAAATAAATAAACATTCAAATATATAGAGTATCAGTGAAGTACCGGTGTAGAATGACATTCCTCTCTTGGAATCGGCCACTTTGCATTGTCAGAAGGGTTATTCTCTGTGTTTTTTGCTTTGTTTTGTTTTTGTTTCTTTATTTCGCAAGAAAAAAAAATATACTTCATTAACAGTCCAACATCAGACCGATTATTTAATGGAAATTTGGTTCCTATTTCTAGCGCGTTGACGTTTTTTAATTAGAAGTCCCCTGTCATCCTCTGAGGTTGATCAAATTTTCACGAGTTTTATACTTAACAGTGCATTTTAAAGTAGTTTTCTCTTGTTTCTACTTAAATTAATAAGCGGAGAAAATGCATTTTGAAGAGCGCTTCGGTTTTTTAAAATATTTCACAAGTTAAAGCAATTTAAGGTTTTGTTTTAGGTAATTTTGCTTCTCTGTTTAACATCGGCATCTGCTTCTTAAATTGCAAGCTTTCTGAATAGAATAGTCTCTTCATTGCTCACGTTTTATTTGTAGGAACTGAATTGCAGATTTTCGGAATAGTCACGGGTAGCAAAAGTTACGCCAATTTAGGAGGATATGTCTACCTTCTTTGAATCACTTATAAAGCGAAAATTATAAAGGAAGCATCTGTAAGTATTGATTTGTTCATTATACGTCTTTTCTGAGCACTCGAAGGGTATCTGTCATTTCAGTATTCATAAAATTCATCAGTTCATTGCCCGGTTAATTTATACTTGTAAAGCCCCTTTGGTAATCAATTCCAGTTTATAGTGAACATTGATATGTGGGCTTCTTGTCATATAGAATGGCTTCCTTAATGATTTATATTAATTACAGCGTTATCGTTTCATTGATGGCTAATGCAATTTTATTTTAAGATGTGATGCGTCAGTGGGTAGCTTATCCTGCAGTTATTTTAAAGATATATCAAATATCTCCTCTATTCGTCTAACGAGCGAAGTTAAGCTTTATACCACAGATCTCTTAACGTCTAAAGGAATTAGATAATTTTCCTTTGCACATTTTCTACAAGATATGAATTTAAGGCACCAAATGAAGTTACTATATTCGCATCAAATCTCACCAGACTGCTGAAGAATTCTAGAAAATTATTTACTTCTGTAGATTATCATTATTCAAGAAAATTGTTTCTTTTCTTTTTTTTTTTTTTTTGATTTATTACTCAAACGTGCTAGAAACGGTAAAGTATGACTACCTGTTTTGTAGTATTTATATAAGGAAAAGAAGGATACAATGTTTGACTAAATGTATTGTAGTATTATTTGCATGTGGCAGAGACGGGTAGAGTTTGCGGAAAATATGTTTTAGAATTTAGACGAGGCAGAAACAGAAGGATATCTGACTAAATGAGATGTAGTATTAGATACTTCTCTGTACTTTCTGATTTTGAATCAGTCTTTGCTTTAGAAGTCTTTCCAGGTTAGAGAATAACTACTAATCATGTATTATCGCCGGTTCAATCGACAATACACTTTCTATATTTTACGTCTATTTTCAACGTCGTGGGAAATTTGTTTTCTTTAAAATACAAATTAAATAATATCATTTAGATAACGGAGTTTCTGTAAGAATTCTTATTATTAAATTTCAGATGGATGGCACTATTACTAATCAATTACTTCTGTCTATTTTTGAAACGAAAAGTCCTTTTGATATTATATTTTACACGCTTCTCACTTGGTTTTCTTGTTATCTATTTAGTAATTATATATATTTTATCAGTTAAAATTTCTTTATGTTGTAATATCTTAAACGTATTACTTTATAAAATACATATATAATTAAATAATTTCTAAAATAATGTTGCAATAGCTATATTGCAAAACTGGATTATAAAATAAGAAAGATAATCTTGTGTAAGCGTGACGAGCATGAACGATTATTGAGCTAACAATGCATGTTGTAATGAGTTTATTATCATTACTACAAATCTTAGATAGGAACATTTGCCCTTTTAAAATATGGTGAAAGGTTACACTTGAGAAACCTGATAGGTATGGCATCAGATCTGTGTGAACACTTCAACTTTAATGTTAGATACTTTAATAAATAAATAACACGCAAATTACAGCAACGTAAGTCTAAGTGTTTAATATTTGTTGCATATTTAGAAGTATTAATCAAAATTATGTTCAATGACATAACTTCCGTAAATAAACTCCATTTTAAAAAATTCAGTGGTTGCTTCAAGTTTAGCTATAAAACTGGAATCTTGTAACATTGACAGAACACCTGTTAACAGTAAATCATTACTACGTTTGTAGCCAAAGTGATCATTCTAAGAAGGAAAAATGTAAAAGTGCTTATTCATTTAAGCTTTTAATGTCACATTATTTTGGTCTAAGGCAATTGTATTTGAAAACCATTTTTTGCTTGCGACCGTTGTTGGGTTGCTAAGTCTGATATATATCTGATTTAGCCAACGTAAACTTGCAGACCTTGAATCAGAATGGCTAACACATGCATATTTATTTCTAGGTACAA
The DNA here is from genome assembly GCF_001194135.2 of Octopus bimaculoides. Taxonomy (NCBI): domain Eukaryota; kingdom Metazoa; phylum Mollusca; class Cephalopoda; order Octopoda; family Octopodidae; genus Octopus; species Octopus bimaculoides. The sequence continues at coordinate 160,878,389 of NC_068982.1, forward strand.
ATAACAAGCTATTATAGAATATTGTAGAAGAGATCTATCGGGTGATTTTAAAAAATACGAGGGTATCATCCGTTCACATAAACAAACTGTAGTTTGCATAAAAGAATTCTGCTCAACATCGCTGATAAAGTGTAAAAATTAATCCTGTTCACATATGGTATATAAAACATACTTGCATGACTTCTCAGTACTCTGATTTTTTATTACTTATTGTTTCCTATTGATCAGCCTGTTCTAACAGGCTTGTGTTAGAGCTGATACCGTCATGGATATTATGAATATCCTTATCAGTTGCCGTCAGTTTGCAGAAGACAGATATTCTACTTCTAAACTGGTTAGAGATAGCAAGTTCAAAACTGCTTGACATGAAGTTTTCAAGGGTACAAATTACTTCATTACGACTAACACAAAAACTTCTTTTGATAATTCTCGTTTCTTTCATCTTGTAAGATATATTTTTAACAGTGGCTCTCTTTTATCGATTTCAGAGAACAACGCTTAGAGAACAATGCTTTCTACCAGATTCCCACTAGAAGATTCTGTAGAAGGCTCTGGATTGATTTTTGGTGTAAAATCCCCAATAGTAACACCATGAAACTGAAGAAGAGCCTAAAAATGCTTCAACAGAAGCAAGACATATGTCGGGAATTACATCAATCGCAAATTATTTATATCAGTGATAAATTTCTCGAACATTTCCAATTTATCTTTGTTACGTCATTGTGTTATGAATATGTAACTAGAGTTACGAATATGTAGCAGCCATGTCGCCAGATCAGCATCCACAAGATTCAAAGTAAGTTGTGATCATTTCACTTCAAACTATTGGAGAGAAAGTCGCTTTAGAGGAAATGAATTAGTCGCTGCAGTTTGCCCGAGCTCTGCGTTTGTTGTGATGAAGTATGAATAAATCTGACAATTCTACCAGCATTTTTAATCACACGCTGTTTCCTGATACTGATTTGGAGATGTCTTTGGATACAAGAATCGATGTAAGTACTGCGACAAATGGTGGAAGTTGGTTGTGATAATGTTCATAAATTGCACCAATATGTTAGTATGCAGTCTTCAGCACACTGCATTCCGACACACTTTCCTTGTGGTTGACAAATCTGTCTAGATATTACATTTTATCAGCTGCATATTGCTTTTCCAACATCACAGGTACACCATCGGGTGAATTCTCTGTAGCTGACCTAATTAAGTCCGTTTCTACACAGATGATTGAATGTTTTGGCTACTGATGAACTACATTTGCAAAGACTTTAGCATCAAAGCACTCTTCAGAAGTTCAAAATTCTGTTCTTTCTCTTCTATATAGAATTATGATCAAGTTCATCTGCGGAACTTTTCTTTGATGACTTTTTGCTCAGTTTAAAAAATACAACAGTGCATTGGAAACAAGTTCATTAGCCTTATGTACGTGAAATATAAATAACTGGAATTATTAGTTATATTAGCAGGCATAAAATCTTAGATTCAACGATGAGTGCTACCAACTTTTCCATTGAAAATGATAACAATATCACACACAATTTTTCTAAACTTGTCGACTCCCGTTTTTAGAAGGTGTTCAGGTCTCGACAACCTTACAAAACGAAACATACAGCAACTTCGTAGCACATTTTTCATTCTGAATTCCTGCGAAAAAGTTTTCTCAACAACTAATTCTTAAACTCCACTTTTTATCCTCTTTAAGCGAATCCTCAGAGGAAATTACAATTTTCCAAGCAATAGTAACATAATATTGGTTTCAAACTTTAGCACAGTGCCAGCAAATTCAGGCGAGAATTTCAATTGGGTTACATCGATCCCAGTTCTCGGTGTGTGTTTTATCGACCCCGAAATGAAAGTTGAACTCGGTAAAATTTGAAGTCAGAACGCAAAGTGGTACGAAGTGTCACTAAGCATTTTGCCCGACCTGTAAACAGTATTTCCAACTCGTCGTCTTAATGATATAATATTATCGTTAATATTTCGATTCCTACCCTTAAAAATAATATTTCATAATGTACTTAAAATTGAAGCCTCGTGTCCATTTTAACTGAAATTTATAGATTGTCTTCCACAGTATCCACGTGTCATTAGGCAAAATTGTTCTCAACTACACCTAGATGCCATGTTGTTTTCAGGTCCCAAAACGAAGGGAACGCTAAACGCTTCACATCAAATCATTAACGGCGTAAATCTTCCCATGGCCACAGCATTGCTCCTTGCAATCAATCACAATGAAGAATAAATCTGCTTATCCCTAAATTCGACAGGAAAAAAACATACGTCAGCCTCCCACCGAAAGAACAGAGTTTGATGCTACTTTGCGAAAGTCTCATTGGCTGGCACAGAATTCATTGCTTCTTAGCAACCAACTATTGCAGAATTTCGTCAACTTACTGAACCACCTTTACATCAATCGCGACTAGGCACGTGAATACCTTAAGTCTCTTTGGTGATGTAAGAACGCCGAAAAATTCAGGATTTTCTTCTCTTGCATTTATTTTAAATAGCCGAAAAATGTACATGGCAAATCCCATAAAAAATTCCAATACTACCAGTAAATAAGGCTATTGTAGCGAATTGTCTAGATACGCTATACTCTTTACACGTCACATGACTAAGAATGGTCAATTCCTATAATGTGTAACTATCTCAAGTGTCTGTTTGAGATTTTTAATGTCAAGCAAGCTATAAAGAGCTCTTCTACGCTCAAACGAAAGGCAAATTGCACGATGAACAGTTGACTGTTTTTAGTCATGTGACATATGAAATACAATAGCCAATTTAATCTGTTTTCAACTTTTATTCAATAGCATTTCAATCCTTATGAGAATTCACTGTCAGAAAGTCACACGTTGCAGTCACACATCCCAAGAAGTCAATGCAACAGTTCATGCTAGTAGGGTCTGTTTAGCATTTAAACGGTACGTTTCTTCTACACTGTTCAATACATAAATATTGCAAGACTCACACGTTTAATATTTCACGCTGAAACCTTATAGATTTACATATACTCAGTTAGCAACTAATTTTGCTAGTTACGACAATAAAGAGATCTTGATTCTAATTGAATGTCAATCAGCATAAATTATTACAAACTACTCTTACGTTTTTCACAAAGAGGCAGCTTTCACGCAATCGCTCAGCCTACAAAAATCAGCTAAGTTTCAGAGAAAGCACACCCTACGAAATAAAAAAGTGAACACATAGTATATTGTGGGTTTAGATACGCTATTCCCAAAACAAAGGATGTGATAATTATTATTTTTGGCAGCCATTTCATCGAGGTTGGTATGATGGGGGGGGGGGGGTTAAGCAAGAACTATTAAATGTCCTAAAATTAAACGACAACTTCATACAAAGATATTAATGCGAAACGAAGAACTAAATCAGTTTCAAAATAACGACAATGTTTATTACGGTTATTTAAACATTATGTTAAAGAAGTTAATTATAACTGGTCGAAATGACAACAAAGATAAAGAGAAGGCAATAATTATATGCAAACGAGTGAACAGCGTTGGAGGGTGAATCGATGCTCAAGCTGAAAGAGCGATTAAAATTACTATTAATTATATCAAATGGCGTTGTCATAAGCGATTAAAAACAATGTTTAACATGTGTTTAATGCAAGGATTAAAGCATATCGTTTATAAATATTTTCAGTTATTTTAAGTATTGGCTGTATTTTCAAAAATTATACTCTATTGTTCTTCCTTCTCATTGAGCCATTTCTTTTCTTCTTTTCTTTTAGTCATTGGATTGTGACCATGCTGGGACACTACTTTGAAGGGGTGGGGTTACTGATAAAATTGGCTCCAATAGTTATATCTAGTATTATTTTATTGGATTCTTTTGCTGGCCCATTAAGTTACGGGGTTGTAAAAACAACAATAATATATACATAAGAAGAGCACCCACGCAATTTCTGCTGACAAAATTCACTCATAAATCATTGATCAGCCCTGATCTTTGCTAGAAGACATATGCCCAAGGTACCGTTAATTGGGACCGAAACCAAAACCATGAAGTTGTGAAGTACAATTCTTAACCACAAAGCTATGTCTGCGCTATTTATTTATGAAGTCAAATTAAGTATATGCGAATGTGTTAACGGTAGGATCTAAGGAACTTGGTAATGATCTGTGTTGGCAATTAGAGATTATAAACACTTCAGAAGTATAATAAATTGACCGACTCTATGTAGTAGGTAAAGTCGTGCACTTTGAACTGTATTCTTCATTAGTTCCTAAGAGCTGTTAGCAAAAT
>NC_068982.1:160882661-160887973 GCF_001194135.2 Octopus bimaculoides
CTGAAGTCAACTTAGGTTTTCTTCTGCTGGGGCCGATATTCTTTTCTACTCTAAGTACAAGGCCCGACATTTTGGGGGAGGAGGCCAGTCGATTGGATCGACTTTAGAACGAAACTGGTACTTAATTTATTGACCCCGAAAGGATCAAAGGCGAAGTCGACCTCGGCGGAATTCGAACTAAGAACGTAAAGACAGACGAAATACCGCTAAGCATTTCGCCCGGCGTGCTAACGTTTCTGCCAGCTCACCGCCTCTGATAAAGTAATATTCAATAATAACATATCCCCTTAAGCGTCGAAACGCCTCACTAAAATTTAAGCCCTTTTGTGTATTATGCTAATTACTATTGTCCTTAATAATATTACTATTACCAATATTATCTATCAGCATCTTTCCAAGATTTTTATATGACTTTCTACTGTTCGTCTGTGTTAATGAGATTTGCTATATGGATTCTACTCTAAGCCCAGGCGGTGCATTGTGTCCTTGAGCATCAGCTGAAAATATGTACCAGCCCAGTATTAGTGCAGCCTTCTCTGGTTCTGACACAATGGATGTTCCACAGGATCCATTATAGGAGGTTTGAGGGATGTTTATATCTTATCAATACTACTAAGTCGACAAAAAAATGTATATGCAAAAGCAGGATGCATGCTACCAGGCCATACTCACAAGCGAATATGCCCTGTCTCTTCAATTATCATAGGATCATATAAGCGTCCATTCGGTTTCAAAACTTTCGCTACATATGTACTGACCCTTATCATTACTAACGATAATATCGGTAGTAACACGAAGAAGCGCTGATAATATGCACTAAATAATAAGTATATACAAAAATTATTGTTGCCGCTAAACGTGTTATCAATGAATACAACTAATAAGATATTAAATAGAGTAAAGGTAAATCTGTAGATGAAAAAATTTACAGGAACTATAAATTTTGAATATATCCATGTAAAGAAAAGAACCTTTCGGATTGGTGTAATATAAAAATACACACACACACACACACACACACACACACACAAATATGCACTCACGTATATGCAAATGTGTGTGCGTGTGCGCGCGCGCGTGCCCCACTTAATTGCTTCAACTGCTGTTTTCTTTCAATCTGCCCCCATCAAACCAAACATACCTCCACTTGCTGAAAAATTACACCTGAACTTCCAATAGTTTTTCTAGTAAGCTCTCAAATTTTTCAGGGTGTTGTCCCGTTTTTATTTTCTCTGCAGTCTTGCTATATTCATACTTTTCTATTGAGAGCTTTGCCTACTACATTTCAGCACTTACTATGTTAGTGGCATCAGTGAAAGTTTGCTTTAGCAACGTTTACTCAAGTGACTTCTTATGTCACAGTCACATATTCGGAGTGTATGTTTAACACGATTAGCGCTTTTGTCCTCATTACAATTTTTTGGCAGTAAGGACACCATGATTCATACCTGGTCATCAGTTATCAACAATGGATATACAAACTTTTAGAAGCAGAATTTATCAATAATTGTACAGAAATTTTGCAGTATTCATTTAGCACATTATCGACAAGAAGCTATTCTCAGCTGTTCACAGCTATAAATGTGCTTATTACCTTTTATTGGGATAAAATATAATACAATCAGAGTGGCGTAGTGGGTGTCTACATCCACAAAAATTATGCACTAAATCTCGGGATTGTGGATAAATTTGCTTGCAATGGGATCGATCTGATACTTCGTGTTGGTCTCTTCGTTTGAGAAAAAAAAACTGTAAAGGAAACAAGGGTTTCTTCCTGTATATAGTTATATGAAAGTTAGACAGTTCTTAAGATAGGGACATCTGCAACAGATGGTAAGCAGTTCTTAAGATACGAACATTTGTGACTAAATTTGAACACTTCTACTTAAAACCCATTACCAGTTTGTTCAATTGACTTAGTGGAATTCACTAATCATCGATAATACGATTAGAGTCCCGAAGCATTAGGCAATATAATATTTCAAGAGGTTTAGATGTTATATCTCTAATAGATGTATCTAGCAACAGCAGCAATTAATTTGTTTGTTGTTGTTTTGTTTGTATTTTCAGATATATTAAAGAAGAATGTCTATTGAATCCACTCAGGGTTACTGACTCTTGCAGAAAAATAACCGAGTGTAGGCTCAAATTGAGTGACACATTTGATTGAAGAATCATGGGATACATTGCAGTCTTTACATGCCGCAAGCTTCCTACCATTCTATGATGTTCCACTTCAACGCAATACTGTTCTTCATATTATCGTCACTGGAAGAAGAAAATATGAAATCTAAATCAATAGACTTTGATGTGAGAATTGACGACAGACCTCGAACTAAACACTGTTAAACCTACAGTTTATCTCTTTTCCTCTCTCCTCTTACTAAATCACCCATAAAAAAATAATATATTTCTACGACAGTGATTTATTATGATGTCCGATGTCACTTTTTATATCTTTAATCAAAGAACAACTTGATCTTTCACGCTGCTAATATTTCCTTTCTTATACCAACTCACTCTCACGCCTCTTCTTTGCTTTTTGCACTCTTTCTTTTCTCAAAGACATCCTCTTTATATATGGTCTACACATTAAAACAATTTTATTTAGAGATATATCAAAGCATTGCTTTATTTGCAACAGATAGAAAGAAAAAATACCATCATCCTCTTTCGCTAGACCTATTAATGAAATGATGTGATGGATAAGTAAGATGTTCTGGTTGATTAGTATCCTGGGTATGTCTCCGGATATATATTTTTATTTTATAGTATTTTATTCATGAGAAATAATACTTTCCTTCCTTGAAACTTTCATTGTAACTTTGAAGTTCCTGTGAATTTCATTAGTATAAAGTAGATTTTATCGACCTTTACTTAACATCCTTCCCCAGAATCGTTGATTCATAAAATGTTTTATGGTCCTTAACGCTATATCTTACACCAAGAGATTGGTCAATATGTAGTTAGAATGAACAAGCCAATTGTAAACCAAGCATTCAATTTTATTTTTATTAGCCTATTCGACGAAAAAAAAAATCGAAAATAAAATAACACATCTACATCTATCACTTGAGAAAATTAGGAAAACGTTAAGACCACTGATTTGTCTGTGTCGAAAGTATAATTGGCTTTAGACACGACACATAATGTGATAATTTTTCCCATAGGTATAACAACTATACCATGGAATCCACAATAGTTAGTGATTCATTAGGCAAATGTTGAATTCACCATAGATAGTAAGCTACCGTTTAATCTCAGTTCAAGTGATTTCGCTAATACCCATACATTTAACATAGATAAGTGGACTAGTTAGTAAACTTCCCATACACACACACAGACACACACACACACATATATATATATATATATATATATATAGAGAGAGAGAGAGAGAGAGAGAGAGAGAGAGAGGAGGAGGGGAGATAGAGACGAGCGCGCGTTTGTGGTTAAAAACAAGTAAAAGAGTACTCAATATGTGCACATGCAATGTATATGTTTGAGACACAAAGGCTGAAGATTTGCTTCGAAACTACTACAAGTCAGCGCTGAGTGCGACGGTTAATGTGGGAATATGATAAAACAGCTTTGTCGATTAAATGATTGCATGTAGAAAGAAACTCATGTGGCGACAGACTCATGCGTGGTAATAAGCTTACTTCTCAAGCACATGGTTCCAGGTTCAGTCACACTGCGTGGCACCTTGGCTAAGTGTCTTCTACTATGGCCTCGGGCCGACCAAAGCCTTGTGAGTGGATTAGGGAGAAGGAAACTAAAAGAAGACCGTCGTATATATGTTAGGGTGTGCGTGTGTATGTATATTATCTATGTGTACGTGTGTCTTTGTGTTTCTTTGTCCACCATCACCGCTTGACAACCAAGACCTTGTCACATGGGACCTTGAAGACTGCTAGAAAGCAGGAAAGTATACGAGTCCTTCAATATTTAATATTCAATATTTCATTTATTCAATAAGACATTCAATACTTCATTTCATTTTACTATATATACTATATATTCCATATTCTATATCCCACATTAATTTTATAAGAATATAAATAAAACATAAAAAACAGAGTTGGAATTCTTTTGAATAATATATATATATATATATATATATATATATATATATACGTATAGATGTATGTACATATACGTGTATATATATATGCAAATATATATATTCGTTTATTCTTTCATTCTTTTACTTGTTTCAGTCATTTGACTGCGGCCATGCTGGAGCACCGCCTTTTTAGTCGAGCAAATCGACCCCAGAACTTATTCTTTGTAAGTGTAGTACTTATTCTATCGGAATTTTTTTGCCGAACCGCTCAGTTACGGGGACGTAAACACACCAACATCGGCTGTCAAGCGCTGGTGTGGGGACAAACACAGACACACAAGCACGCACATATATATATATATACATATATACGACGGGCTCCTTTCAGTTTCCGCCTACCAAATCCGCTCAGAAGGCTTTGGTAGGCCCGAGCCTATAGTAGAAGACACTTGCCCAAGATGCCAGGCAGTGGGACTGAACCCGGAACCATGTGGTTGGTAAGCAAGCTACTTATCACACAGGCACTCTTGCGCCATATATATTATTTATATTATTATATGATTGAACGCCACGCATGCTCTTCCAAGTGAGTTTTATCTTATTAATTCTGATGCGCACTCTATACGATATTTTTACTCTTTCGTTTTTCTCTCTTGTTCTCTCTCTTATTCTTTTACCTCCTCTTCTCCCTCTATTATATTTTATTATTCTGTCACTCTCTCTCCCTCACTCCTCCTCCCTTTCTCACGTGGTTCCCACGTGACCATCGGCCATCTTTCTTTCTTTCTCTCCATTGTAGCTGTAACAAGGAAGATGTGTTCTTGTTTGTCTCCTGTACTAGCTTGATTTACGCGTTCGCCACCACAACCTCGTGTTTGTTTTCACTGTACTCGGGCCGACCAAAAAAAAAAGTCGAAGATGTTTTATGGGATGGCTATTTTCTGGTCATGTTTGCACACATACACACACGCACACACTCACTCACTCACACACACACATCAATAAAAAGTTTCACCAGAGATTTTTTAAGTCAGCTAACGTAAAGCTATATGCCCATCAAATTCGAGAATGAGTAAAATCAGAGAAAAATTATTGAAACGCAAAAATTCAAATATGAACGTGAAAAGTATAAATTCTAGTTTAGAGAAAATGACGTAATCAGCTTTCGCTGCTGTAACTGTTGAGATAGAAAAGAAAAGGAAGTAGAAGTTGAAAGGAAGATAATACTTACACGAAAACTTCTTTT
>NC_068982.1:160887983-160888940 GCF_001194135.2 Octopus bimaculoides
TATATATATATATATATATATATATGCGCAGACATACATACGCGCTCACACACACACATCCAAATATATAGGCATATACATACAACTAGATACACAAGCATACGAACACATATGGACGAATATATACATATATATGTATAGGAACTCGTATACGCAGGTGCACACGTGTATATATACATGAATGTACGTACATAGCATAGATAAATATGTGCATAGATTCGTATCTAAAGCAAGATACACACGTTTGTGCAAAGCTTCACACATACACATACACACACATGTTAATATACTCGCATATACACATAAGTAAATATATATACGTATATATATATATATATGCATACATACATGCATACATACATACATACATACATACATACATATATATGTATGCATATAGACATATAAACACACGCCCACATCCACACATACATACACATGTATATACATATATATACATATATGTATCTAGATAACAAGATCATATGTCAAATACAAGTTATTCGAATATAGTTCTTCAAGTTCAGGTGTATAAAGAGTTGTGGACACCATGTATACATCAAGTTATGTATGGTCGGGAGTGTAATACGTGAATGTGCATTATATATATATATATATATTCTTTTCTACTCTAGGCCAAGGCCCGAAATTTGGAAGGAGAGGGCCAGTTGATTAGATCTACCCCTGTACGCAACTGATACTTAATTTATCGACCTCGAAAGGCTGAAAGGCAAAGTCGACCTCCGTAGAATTTGAATATATATATATATGTATATTAGGATCTAAACATATGCATATATATATTTGGATCTGGATTGTCTTCATCTAGAGCCAGGAACGGGCAACCATGCAGCTCTTACCCTCCCAGGTTAAAGTCGGTGTGTCGCCGATGAAAGCGACTTCTCTCTTTGGGTATGTTTCCTTGGGAAGGGTGTGATGGGATACTCAACACAGCTA
>NC_068982.1:160889022-160902531 GCF_001194135.2 Octopus bimaculoides
GTTGTGTTAAATGTTTTTAAGAGATAAATTTTGAAAGCTGCATTCCCTCGCTTTCGGTAAATATGTTGCTTATTTTTGGTAGTTTTTTACTTATTTAGTCCCTCGAAGCGTGAGGCATTAATACACAGTTAATGCCCTTATATATAATTAATTATATTTATGAAGAAACGATGAATTTTTTTCATTACGAAATTTTTCGTTATTTTTTCATTATGAGGTTTTTTTCACGCTGACTACTTGATAAATTCTTATAAAGAATTTATCCTATATTATATTATATTATATATATATATATATATTCTTTTCTACTCTAGGCCAAGGCCCGAAATTTGGAAGGAGAGGGCCAGTTGATTAGATCTACCCCTGTACGCAACTGATACTTAATTTATCGACCTCGAAAGGCTGAAAGGCAAAGTCGACCTCCGTAGAATTTGAATATATATATATATGTATATTAGGATCTAAACATATGCATATATATATTTGGATCTGGATTGTCTTCATCTAGAGCCAGGAACGGGCAACCATGCAGCTCTTACCCTCCCAGGTTAAAGTCGGTGTGTCGCCGATGAAAGCGACTTCTCTCTTTGGGTATGTTTCCTTGGGAAGGGTGTGATGGGATACTCAACACAGCTAAAAACAGCATTTGTCAAAGGAGAGCCATAAGCTGACTCTCCCCCGTCAACCAGTAACTTCTAAAACGGCGGACGAAGCGGAAGTAGAACCTCTCATATTCTTATGGCTAGATATTCTCAAAAGTTTATGCTGACGGACGAGGTAAATGCCAGACGGACTGGCTATGAAGGAGCAATTCAACTATAATTTAGAATCTGCGGCAGTCCATTGCAGTTTCATCTCCAATGCTGCATGTGCCGCAAAGGAAACTTTTGAAATCACAGTGCCTGGATCACCTCCTGGCAAGTCGTGATCCACCTTAATTAAACCCACGCTATCGGCTTTCTTCCTGGGTACAACTTTGAATTTCCTGTGTTTCTACTGCTCGTCATACTTTCGTCCTTTTTTTCCATGCTTAAACCATGACTCATAAAGTTCAACGTTGATTGGATAAGGATAAGGGATGCAGTTTTAGGTGAAACCGGGAGCTCCTAATCCGGCCTTACACGTTGGCAACAGGTGTGTGATGGTTGCCTTCCCAAGACCTTGTGACTACTTGGCGCTCTGCGCTGCCCACCCCAACGGGTAAGGCCAGATAAATACGAAAGTCATCGGAAGTCATTTTCACTACATCGGAAGTCATTTTCACTACCTAGCTGGGTACTTGCACTCGGTGGGTCACACTTAATGCGGTCGTAACACTAAATCTGGATGCAGCTGAAACCTCAAGGCCTAAGTGAAACTAACGTTAAGAACTGCGAACGTGAGAAGTCTTTTGGACATAGACAACTCCGACAGACACCGAAAGACAAACTACCCGCGTCTCTTAAAAGCACGCCAGATTCATCGTCGACATTGCTGCACTGAGTGAAACATGACTTTGATATGAAGGAAAGAGCCACGAAGCTAGTGCTGGAAATACATTTTTTATTATTTTTTTTTTGGGGGGGGGGGAAACATCAAAGAGGGGAAAGAGCCTACGGTGTGGGTTTGTTGCCAAATCTCCAATCGTGCTCGACCATCAATTAACTCCAACTGCCATCAATAAGAGGCTTCTGATTCTTCGTGTACCACTCGCAAAAGACAGCTTCATTTTCATGATTCCCGAAGGATATCTTAGACCGCTGGAAGGAACACTTTTCTGGTTTACTAAATCATGAGTCAGCAAAAGACTTCCTTAGAAAAGTACCTTTCTTTCATCTCAACCTTAAATGAATGAATAACCCTCCGTCGTACCAAGAGTCCCAAAATGCAATGAAATATATGAAAACAACAAATGCCCTGGGATCCGATAACATCCCATTCGAATTGCTGCAAGATGACGGATTGCCGCGCAAACTAAACTGGTCATCCTGTTTCTAAAGATGTAGGAAGCACGTCAGGTCCCAAATGATCTCAAAGATGCTATCATTACCAGTATATTTAAGAAAGGAGTGAGAAAATCCTGTGGAAACTATCGTGGTTTTTCGCAACTTGCTATTGTAGGGAAGATTTTTGCTCGAATACACTTAAACCGCCTCCATCATCGCGGAAAGAGATTTTCCAGAATCTCAGTGTAGTTTCCGAGTTTCTTGTGGAACCATAGACATGATCGTCTATGCCAAACAAATCTGAGGGAAGTACTGAGAACAACAAAAAGCACTTTTCCTTGTCTTCTATGATCTTGAAAAGGCTTTTGACATTGTACTGAGACATTGGTTTTTGATCACTTCGGATATGCTGATCATTTCATCTCGCTGATCCTAGCCCTGCAATATGGTATGACTGGAGTGACTTTCATTGAGATTGACTGACAGAGGAATTCCAAATTACAAGTAGATTGAAGCAAGTTTGCGAGTCGCTCTTACGCTCTTCTCCCTATACCTTGCTGCAATGATCTATGAACTTCCCCTGGATCAGGCAGGAGTAGATGTCAGATATCGTTTTCATGAAAGACTCTTTAACCTGACAAGATTTCTGTTAAAGAATCTCACCAGTACAAAGCGAATCTCAGAACTCCAATACATCGAAGACAATGTGGCACTCAGTCACTCATGCTTCAACTGAAACAAGTTGTCAATAATTTCACCAATATGTATTGGGCTCACTGTAAATGCTAAACAAAACTCCTTTCCTAACCATCGCCGAAAAATTCTACCTGTCCTGACTGTGTGTGTGTGTGTGTGTGTGTGTGTGTGTGTGTGTGTGTGTGTGTGTGTGTGTGTGTGTGTGTGTGTGTGTGTGTGTGCGTGTGTGTGTGTGTGTTTGTGTGGTCTGATGAATAAGTATCAGGACTGTTGCTATAGTAAGGAAGCTAAAACACGCAGGGTAAAGCTGCTTAGTACAGATTAACCTCAAACTCTGCTGTGCATGCACATTAAGTTTTAATATTCTAACTCACTGCCGCAGTATACAGCAGTGCTTGGAAGAGAGGTGCGTAGCGTGAGACCGTTGCATTGACCATGACAGAGAACGTTGAGCAGAGAATCTGCATCAAATTTTGCCAAAAGCTTGGCACTACCTGCTCAGAGGCCTACGCAAAGTTTTCAAATAGTTTTCATCATTCTCGACACAATCAATGAGATCTTGTGCAACTGAAACCCGAGTGACCTTTTGGTCAGCTGAAAGCAGTTTGGGCACAAACTTGGCAGATACGCCTCTCATACCCAAATCTTCAATGATAATGGACTGAACTGAGCCGTATCTAATCGGATGGTGATTCGACCTGTCTAAATGGACAACGGTCTAGCGTTCCTGAAAGGTCAGGATCGAAGTACAAACGATGCCAAGGTTAAGTAGTATAAGCCTGGCGGACTCGACCAGTCGGCCGACTTGAAATCGTATAGGATCTGACGAGACAGGTTGTTTAGTCTGTGGTTGTATGTTGAGCAGTTGTGATTGCACCCAATATATGCAATTTATGATTTGGATTGATCGTGTTTACTTGATTTCTTAGATCGTGGAGATAAGGAGTGGCTAGATTTTGATCAAAGTGAGGATTTAGGTAAATAAAAGTTTGAAGGAGTTTTTCTAAAATATACATAGGTAGACATGCTTACACTGATATGTATGTATATATATATATGTGTGTGTGTGTGTGTGTGTGTGTGTGTGTGTCTGTGTGTGTGTCTATATGTACATGTAGATGAACGTATATACATACATGTACATATATATGCATATACTCATATATTGTTTATATTTATATATATATATATATATATATACATATATATACATATATATATATATTTGTATGTGTTTGTATGTGTAAGTACATTTTTGTTGGTTCATTGTTTTTGTTGTTAGTTTTGATGTATGCCGATATGTATATATCACATGCGTGTATATATGCGTGTATACATGCGTGCGTGAGCACGTTGTATACGTATAATATAATGGCAGTACCGAGCATGAATCTATTTAGGCTGGAACTAATAAAAGTGTATATGAGTGAGTGATATATATATCGTATACGATATATATATATGGTGTGTACACACATTAATATATATATGTGTTTGTGTTCGTGTGTTTGTGTGTGTGTTTGTGTATGTGTGTCTGTGTGTGTGCGTTTGTGTGCGTGAGTGTTTGTGTGTGTGTATTTGTGTATGCGTGTCCGTGTGTGTGTGCGCGTGTGTGTATTTATGTGATATATCCACATATCTATGTATATGTGTATGTGTGTGGTATATCCACATATCCACGTGTTTATATGCGTATGTCTGTGGAGAGAGAGAGAGAGAGAGAGAGAGAGAGAGAGAGAGAGAAGATAGTACAGAGAAGAAAGGAGCGAGTATTAAGAAGAGATGAAACATAAACAAGATAAATATTTCATACATCGAAGGGAAAATGAAACAAAGCGATATCGATATTACTTCGACAGCACGGACATTTAAGCAGCAGAAGCAGCAGCAGCAGCAGTAGTAGTAGTAGTAGTAGTAGTAGTAGTAGTAGTAGTAGTAGTAGTAGTAGTATGCAAAAATATACATTTAAAATTTGTAAAGAAATGCTTATATTTTATTTAATATTCTATGTTGTCTACAACATATGTGTTGTCTACAGCGTATGCTGATAATAGCCTACTGAATATTTCAATAAGCTATTTAGGCTAAGTAAGCAACAGAATAAAATGACACCGAAAGAGTACTTCAGAGTTATTTCTAATCAGTTATCATTGTTGAAGATTGAAAAAAATAATAATAATAATAATAATAATAATATATAATTATATATAAAGTGTGAAAATAAACAGCAAAATTAGAATATATAAAATAAGTGAAATGGAATAAAATGGGCAGCAGTCTGTCGTCTATATCTGTCGCCATAGAAAATATAACTATCATCGTCGTCGTCATCATCATCATCATCATCATCATCATCAGTAGCAGTATCTACTGCAACAACATTCGCAGCAGCATTAGCTGCAGCATTGTCGGTAGCAGCAGCATCGTACCCACATTACCTCCAGCGGCGTTAGTACCACCATTACTACTACCATCATCATTATCATCATTATCATCATCATCATCATCATCATACCACCATCACCACCACCATCATCATCATCCTTATCATCTTCATCATCATCCTCAACAGCATCGGCATCATCCTCATCATCCTCATGCCACCACCACCACCACCATCAGCATCCTCCTCATCATCATCACCATCTTCATCATCATCATCATCATCATCATCATCATCATCACTATCATCACCATCATCATCATCATCATCATCATCACCATCACACAGCCACGATGATATCCACTACCACCTTCACCACCATCATCGTTGTCGTCGTCGTCGACGTCGTCGTCGTTGTCGTCTGCATCATCACCTTTCTGCAGGAACTCGACATAGTGATTTGATCCCGCTAGAAACACCAACCAAATCATCTGTAATTCACAATCTACTTTCTTTAAAAAGTGGGGAGATATGTCTATGGTGATGGTCTGGAGGTAACAGCAGAGTCCCTAAGCTTCGCAGATTTTCCGAAACCAATAAGACCAATATCTATAACGTTCGTCTTCGACACTTGCAAATGAGAGTCATAGTAAAAGCATGTGCAAAGAGGAAATTCTGTTTTGAGGAAGAAGAACTGGATTGAGTGACTAACGTCGACTCGTATGATGTAAACAGAGTATTGCGTATTACTATACATTTTCCATAGACACTGTTTTGTCATCATCTCTACCCACTGCGACCTTTTGTCACGTTATATTTTCTGTCATTCACTCAGAATCTGACACGTCCTTCTTGTCCGACATAGCTAACAACGAGCAAAAGAGAACACCTGCTAGAGACAGCAACCAAATCGCCTTTAAATTACACACTACCATCAAGGAGACGAATTATTAGACTTTTTAGAGTTTCAGTTAAAGTGCATTTGTCCCAGGTCTCTTTGTTCTGAATTCAAAACCTGACGAGGTGAGCTTTAATTTTTATCCTTTCGGAATCATTAAGTAAACTGCCAGTCTAGGGTTGGTGGAATGGCAGACATATTTAAGCGTCGACCTAGATACTTTGCATTCCGAGTTCAATTCCACCCAAGGATTCAATTTTCGTCGTCGTTCAACGGCTAATTACCCGACCACACTACCATAATTTATTATGGAAAGTTGCAGTTGCATAATTTATTTTGGAAGGCGGCGGCGGCGTCGGTGGTGGTGGTGATTATGATGATGATGATGATGATGATGTCTTAAAAACAAATAAAAGGTGAAATAGTGGAGAATGTAATCCTAGGTGTACTGAGTCTGGTAAAAATGATTTTCCTGCTGTTGTTATTGTTGTTCTCCACTGTGTTTGAGTCGTTGTTCTCCGATCATCTCCTAATTTTTAACCAAACTTTATACAGGAATACCTTATCCTCTATGTCCTCTACTTTTTAAAACATAAAGTGTGATGAGGGATGTTTTTCTTTACTATTTCAAGCAGTTCAAGCTACCACTTAAAGGGTAAAACGATTTCTTTCGAAGAGTGTGTGTTTCACTCACAACTAACAATAGCCATCATGACTCTGCAGTATTACTTTCAACCGACTGTTTTTCCGTTGTGTATTGGACAGCTTTGCCTTCCATAGTACGCATGTTTTATGTGGCCTGTGAATGTTGGTGGTATTTTAATAATGTGGGTGGACTTTTCTCTATGTATGCGTATATGGTATGTACTTATCATTAAATGTCAAAGGTAGACAGTTGATGTTCGGTTGCATATTAAATAAATTCTTTGGTGCTGCAGCTAAGAACAATATATATACATTGGCTGGGTGCGTGCTACTACCAGTTTGTTTGAATTATGTTTCTAAGTAGTTGAAGTACAAATACCGATGAGTATCTAGGCTTACGTTATCTAACGTGACCTTTCTCTCTTTAAGACGATAAGGTGATTTGAGGGGAAAGTTGGTATCCATATTTCTTATACCAAATAACAGGTTTAAGCAGTAGCTCACAAATCTTTATGCTCCACATTCCTGTTTCATTGATTTTCGTATCCCACCAAAAGTAATACCACACTTGAAAATAAATAGGTGAAATATCTCATTACCATCTTGTAAAAACTTAAACAGTAATTTCGATGAACAACTTGAGCTCAAAATACATAAGCTTTCGACTCACTGCATAAGAGGTAAATATAAATTGATCTATCAGAAAACTGATCAATCACAGTTGCTAACATAAAATTCAATGTCTTTTTTATTGCTGCTTCTTATTCATGACTTTATTGAAACCTAGAACTTTTATGCTTGTTGCCATCCGCAGGTCTTCCTCTGGATTCAGGCGAATTTTACTTTGATTTACAAAAGATAGTTGACACCGTATTCACTAAAGCATTTCTTTGCAATAAAAAAGCACAGTGTTTGGTCATAATCTCTTAAGGGTTAAAACTGAATATATAGAATATTAAAAGCGTTGGTGTGCTTAGAAAATTAAATTTATTTCTAAGAATTAACAATTTTGTTCTGAAAAGCGATTTAAATACAATATTTACTTTCCCTTTGTCGCACACATCTGAAATGCCATCTCGCACCGCGGGCTGGGAACACCTGGCTTAGAGGCTTCGTCGTTGTGACAGCAGTTATGTATATTTGCTGTAGGGCAATGGAAGGTTATCTACGATAACGTTGAAGAATGTTAATGAGAAGAAGTGATTTGAAGATATATTAATGATGCCGCACTCAACAAATTCTTAATTGAATCTTCCTTTCTAGTTAGAGAAAGAAAACAAAAAACTAGCGGCAATTCTTTGCAACTCTCAAAGAAAAGGGGAGATAATTTCAAGAAATTAATCATCAACCATTAAATAATTAGTCAGCTAAATTTTAATGTTGTTATTATGTTTCTCTAACGGGGCAGATATAATATCAAATGCATTTCAATCATAATTTTATCGTAACTTTTTTCATACACATTTAGACGATTATATTAACTAAAGTGTCTTTGCTTTCTTGACAGAATAGGATGTAATTGGAGATCTTGTAACTATGAAAAGACGCTCACGCTGGTTGTTAATGTTTTGTATTGTCACTTAGAAAGATTTATAGGATTTTATATGTGAGTATGGAACTGATAAATATTCTAGGACTTTACTAGATTAAAGCGTCTTAGAGTTTTTCTTTGTTTTAGTTGTTTTTTTTGTTTTTTTAATTTTGTACCGTTAGAAGAAAAAGCGTCTATGTGGACACTGGCTTCCTGAAAATATCAGCAAAATGTCTCTCAAGCAATCGTGTACGCCTTATAAAGGAGAAAATGAATTTTGTTAAGTTTTGTTGTTCCATTCTTTAAAACCAAATCAGTTTTGATGTAGTAGAATTTTGAATACAGATATTTCAACTGTAAGCCCCTCCGCCATTTTTATTTATTTATTTATTTATCTATTTATTTTTGCATTTAATGTACAGAAGATTACATTACATAACATGTCCTTCCTTTTTATTCAGATAGTATTGTGTAATGTAAAAGAGCTGGCTTCTGTTCCTAGCAGAGCAAGCACCTACGTAAATGTTCGCTCATTGACTTGTTCCTTTTTAATGGTTAACATTATGTCAGCCCTGATTAAGCAGAGCTTTCAAACTGACTTTTAGACATTTTCTCATATAGGTCTTGTAAAGATTGAAGGTGTGATATGAATTGCCACTTTTAAGGAAGAATTAGTTGTATTTCTTTATAAACTTGTCCAACATTATAGACAAGATAAAAAAGTTATATGGATGCAAATCATATTTTAACAAGGAAAAGTAGTAGGGAAACAAACTTCACTAATATTTATGGGAGGGTGTAATATGTTCATTTAAGAACCACAGCTTGCTTGCAATTCGCCGGCTATTCGAACAGGCCGAGTCACCTCACAGATAGTTCCTCATTAGTGCGTGTTGATTTTCTGTTACCATAGTTACTGTTGATGTTAATATTGATGGTGATGAGAGGGAAGAGAAGAAGAGCGGAAGAGAAAGAAAAAAGAAAAGATTGGAGAAAGGTATAGAATTCAATCCAACTCTGTAGGCTAAAACCTATTGACGCAGACTAGCCAATCGAAAGCTTCATTCGATTAGTATTTATCACTAGGAGTCATGTTATATTGAAGATATGCTACACTAAACCCCTCTTCAGTTATCCTAAAAGGTTGGTTTCCATCAACACTATATTCTGCGAAAGAATTGGTAAGTGGGAAAAATGTTGCTTCTATTATACCAATCTTATTATGCATAAGTAAAGTTTAAAGCCTTCCAATTAAAAAGTTGCTCTTCTAAATTCTATAGAATACAGGAAAAAATGAAGCATTTTTTTATATGTTGATTATTCATGAATAGGTGGCCGTTATTTCATTCTTAACTGCTGGGAATTCATTTCCCAATGGTGGCAAACAGGGAAACATAACCTTTTCTGTTGAAGATGGTAGATCAATCAGAAGTGAGATTCATGCAAACAAACTGAGCGAACCAAAGAAAGGCAACAAAAACACAATCTACAATGTTTCTTACATTATAATGAAAAGGAAAAAATAACACAAAGAAAAAAAAATTATCTCAATAAATATGCTGAAACCTAGAAACGATTGAATGAAGTTATCAACAAAATAATAATAGCTTAAAAAAATAGAAATAGCAAAGAAAACTGTGGTGAAAAGAACTACGAATCACGTCATAGTTGAATAAGCATGCATGTGATACATATATACATATATGCATGAATTTATACATACATATGTATTCAACATGCACACATACATATGCACATATACACACACATACACACACCTATATATATATATATATATATATATATATATATATCTGATCCACATACATAAAAAAGAATGAGATAGACATTGATTCAAAAGATTTTACTTTAACAGGAAATTGGATCACGGTAATTTTCTTTAATTTTTATGATGTGTTTTTTTACTTCCTTGCACTCAATAAATCGTTATGTGTGTATTTGTACTTTATACATACACATACACACAAACACGCACACACACACACATATATATATTATATATATGCACACACATATATATATACATATATATTATATACATATATATTAGGGAGAGAGAGAGACGTCACATACCATATCATATATCATATATACAGATATATATGTATATACATGCATATACATGCATAGAAAGAAAGAAATAACAAGAAAGGGGAGATGCCTTAATAGTATACATTTTATTTATATTTTCCTGGTTTGTTTTTTGGTGGGGAATACACAAATTTATATGTTTATATTACTTCTTAATTTTATATATATTTTTTGCATTTATATTTGTTCTTTTGCTTGTTTGTTTTTTAGTGGACTGTATTCTTATGATGTTGATGTTTTCACTCATTTTATTCATTTCGTCTCTGAAATTATTCTCTGTCTAAATCACATGTAACATGTAATAGTAAATCGATTTACAATAGACAAAACATAAAAAAAGTAATATGGATTGCAAAATACAATAAAGAAAGAAAATAGAACTACAATCAAATGAATTGTATATTATTACTGTTTATTTTGTCCAGACAATAGCATCTAATTTATTCCATATATACAAGAGGCTAGCGAGGGGAGAAGGATGTGTTTTTAAAAAATAACGTATGTTTTATATCGCTGCAATTTTGATATCTATGTATTGGTGTGTGTATGTAATTATATATATATATGTGTGTGTGTGTGTGTGTGTGTGTGTGTGTGTGTGTGTGTGTGTGTGTGTGTGTGTGTGTGTGTGTGTGTGTATACATATACACACACACACACATATATATATATGTATATATGTATATATATATATATAATGTATGTACCTATGTATGAATGTAAATATGGCCGAATAGTTAAGATCTTGCTCTCATGAGATTCAAGATTCGATTCCCTTACGTAAGAAAGTGTCTCTTTATAAAAATATATTCCTCCAAATTTGTTACGGAAATAAGTTACCCAGAAACTGCGTAGAAGACAGTCAGATGGGTTTTATATGCATTTCAAAGGATCAACTGTCATACACGAATTCTTACTATCATTTATATTACAGGTACCGGAGACTGTAGAATATTCAGTTACTTATAGAATGAGTTGATAGTTCAACTGATTGTATTGCTCGCTTTGTAATAATTGTTCAAAGCTTACTGATGACGCATATCTATGAAGAAAGGACCTGTACAAAGATAAAATACATAATTACATTCACATGCACCCACACACACATACTTGTGTGTGTGTTAGTGTGTGTGTGTATTAACTATTTTTAATAGGTCAGAGTCATAAAGTGACCTAAGAGTCGCATAGCACTTATCAAGTAAGAATAAATCAGATTGGTAAGTACCAGGAATTAAAATTTCCATCAGTGAAATTACCGCTGATTAAAAACAATTTATAATATGTATACTCCAATAGTGAGTTCTATTTATCCTGTTTGTTCTACAAAAACTATATATATTTATATATATCTTTTAAATTCGTTTATAGAACTCTAGGCGTATGCAAATAAAGCTCCTATTTCATTATGCCGACTTCCGTCTAATGATACTGACTAGTAAGTCAGTTTTTCGGTGTTGCATCATGGTTATACAAGCCGTTTTTCGGAATTACATCAGGTGTATATGTGTGTGTGTGTGCGTCATATTTCAACTGCTAAAAGGTGAACACACTGCAGTTACGTGGAGAAAATATTTCTTTTATGCTAAAGAGGTGTGAAAACACTCGGTTTGTTCAGGAATCACAGACACGATGTTTCAAGCTTCTTGGCTCTTGTCAATTAGATGTACCCAAGAGAGGCAACTCTGAACAAACTTATAAAGCCAGAGCTTTATTTATAATTCAGTCAAAAACGTTGACTGATTTGCGCTAGTAGAAAATAACGAAGAAAATAACGAAATGTTAGCGCTATGCAGTGTTTAGACATAAACAGAATTTAGGTTAGTTGAAAAACGTTTATGACGTAAGAGAGATATATTCCCCACGGTAACTGCAGTGTATTTGCTTTCAGCAGTTGAAATAAGTCAGACTTTAATAGTGGCAAACTTCAATAGTGGCAACACCTTGGTTAAAGCTGCAAGGAGATGTTTTTAATCTGAATGATATCTGGATACAAATAAAAAAAGAACAGGATACAAATGAAAATCACATTGCGAGAGATCCATGCAGCAGAAACATATGTCGGACAAAACTTTAAATTAAATATCCTGTATAAATGACTATAATAATAAACCTTATTTAGTAGAATTGCCTTGGCTACATAGATAGATAGATAGATAGATAGATAGATAGATAGATAGATAGATAGATAGATAGACAGACAGACAGACAGACAGACAGACAGACAGACAGACAGACAGACAGACAGATAGATAGATAGATAGATAGATAGATAGATAGATAGATAGATAGATAGATAGATAACATTAAAAGTTAAGAGATATGAATGATGAAAATATTTATTTCACCAGTTAATATCCGCCGGCTGAAGGCCATTTCGCAGCTTCATCGTGTAATAATGAATTTTATCTTAATGTATGATAAGTCATTTTACATGGCTGCTCTAAAATGCATGCTATATATTGCATAGTACTATTGTACATTTACAAATCAATGCAGATATGATATGGTGGCTCTTCAGATCAACAGAACTTCCTGGTTACATCAAGTTTTCAATGTTGCTAAATACATTCTTCATATATAGAATGTATGGAAGACCAATGGTTGATAAAATTTACCACATAGAGGAAGAAAAAAAGATTTAGTAAGATGTTAAAAAGGAAATGACGAGTTGTAATGATGGAGGTGAAGATAAGAGAGAAAGAGATAGAAGGGGCAGGTAGATTTTCGTTAATAAGATTGAGGGAATAATAATAGAGGGAGAAAAGAGTGAAATTTATAAGAATGAGAGAAAGGTATAGAGATACTATGCTTATGAAATATAGAGTAACGTCAACAAGAGAGAGAATAGAGTGAAAGTTATAAATAATGAAAAGAGGGGGTAAAATCGTGTGATAGATTTAAAACATTTAATTTAATATGGTAGATCGAAGGATTAACAGAAGAAAAATAGATGAAATTATTTTGAGAGTTTATCAAATAAATATCTATATATATAAAAATGAGAATATGTGTGTGTGTGTGTGTGTGTCTGTCTGTCTGTCTGTCTGTCTGTCTGTGTGAATCCCTAAAACTCGAGAACTACGCAACCAATTTCATTCAAATTTTACACATGCCTTACTTAGGGTTCCAGTTGTGTTTTAGTCAAAAAAAAATTTTAACTTCTTCCAGAGTTCGAGCCCACAGCAACATAATATCTCCTCCACTATTTAAGTATTACGTGTCAAAAGTGAAACAAAAACACTCATGTCAAATACTTTCACTTTAAAAATGAAACTATTCTACTAACTGAAACAATTACATTTCGATACTGTAATGACAG
>NC_068982.1:160903492-160904191 GCF_001194135.2 Octopus bimaculoides
ACTAACAGTTGAGGGTTGCGTAGTCTAGACGGCGTTTTTAGATTTCATTATTTTCTTTAACCCGGGCAAAGCCGGGTATTTCTGCTAGTAAGCAATAAACATAAGCAAAAGGATAAGATTGCTGGAGATATAAAAATAAACTAAGCGTTAGTTTAGAACAATGGTTAGTACCAAACAGGGTTAAAGTTTCCAAATAAACTATATTGAAAAGTCAACACGAATATCAAGAGGGTAAACAACTATAATCTTTAACATCCTCGGGAAATAAAACAATGAAATAAGACCATGCAAAAGGACAGACAATCATATCTACGTAGCTGTACGTTGAAGCACTCATTAATCTACATATATGCTATACAAAGATGAAACTTAAGTACAAACTCAACTCAAAACTAATGTATATTATTATAAATACATATATAATTAAAATATACCGAAATCACGTACGTAAACAGAATATAGAAGAATCAGAATATGCACGATTACCTGCCGCTGGCGATAACTATGATATGCGTTTATGCATCAGTTAACCACATGAGAATCTTCTCTACTTGTAAATATTGCAGTATCTGTGTGTTCTAACGCAACATTTTGCCTTTAATTATTAATACTGCCTCTGTCACTGTATTTACATACACACGCACACACACACACACACACACACACACATATATATATATATAACATATATATATATAT
>NC_068982.1:160905082-160907359 GCF_001194135.2 Octopus bimaculoides
GTATATATGTATATATATAGTTTTTTCTTTCGAAAAAGTTTTTTTTTACACAATTGCTAGAAAGTGCTCTGGTCGAACCCGAGACGCAAGACACTATATAACTTGGTTTAAGAAGAGACAAAATTTATAATCATCCTATAGTTATGATCTACATCAACAACAATAAATACACCAAGACAAGGAACATATCAATATATTATTTAGAATAGAAATAAGATATACATGAGAAAAAAATATACGTAAAAAAGATAATAAAGAATGATACATCGATTAAAAATCATGTTAAATTTTAGATTAAGAATGTTGAATAATAATTAAAATTTGTAAGATACATCGACGGCAGTGAGAAATTGTAATGATGGAATTAAATATGACAGAAATGATTAGGATAAATGTATTTTAAGAGTTCTAAAAATTGATTATAGAGGGTTATAACACCCTTATAATGCTATAATGAACAAATGTACTTTATGCATTAGGGAATCGTACATTATCCTTAAATCATACAATTCGGACACATTAAATAAATTCTCTGGTACCATTCATTCATGTACTCATATATTTCACTCATCCTTCATGGAGCTTCATAAGACGCAATATAGGGAATGACGTATTTACCAGCCCTGTTTCTTCTATTTAATTATTCATTACCCAGAATTTTTTTAAAAAGTCTTTTTTCCATCATGTCTAACCCCCCGCCCCCAAATGTTTTTCGGTCTCCCATCATCCTACACTAAAAAATTATTTAGATATATGAGCGTGAATCATTGTAAAAGTGGTCGATAACTGATACAGTAGCCGACAACCAACATAATGTAACCTTAAATTTTCCTTTCTCATATATTTCTTTGAACCTTGTTATCTATTTCCTTATTTCCTGAAGAAGGGGACATTGTCAGTGTGAAACTAAAGGATTCATTAAAGGGACACATTAATTTTTTACGACTGTTACATAGAGTGGAATAATCTGGATTATTATCAGGTATAATAGGTTCAGCTTCACTTTTATCAATAGTATTGCTATTGGAATTCTGAACATCGGTATATTGACTTTAATGTAAAAGATATACTAGGATTGCTCAGGGCGCTAGAAATTGCTATATTGAATGTACTGGCGTTAGTTGTATTCTTTTGAGCCGTACTGTTTAAGTTACTACAGTTAAATATGACTAGATATTCAGCAATATTGGGCATGACAGAGTATGCTAATTTAGTTGTGTGTCTATCGAAAATTTTGTTATACGGATTAGATTTAAGGAAATTTTTATCTATAGCCTGAAAAAAATTCTAGCTACATCACTACAAAATTTAGACTGAATATTCTTATGTAAATTATTCTTGCTTTTATTCGGATTATACGCAATAGTGTTTAAAGTAGTTTGGTTGCAATGATAGTTCATCATATTATTTGAATTAAATATCTGACTATTGTATTTATTGTGCATGTTATTGTTATTCTTATTACTTTATTTTATGAATACAGATGCGCCTGCAATTCAATGCGCTTAAATAGTTATACTCCTTCTATCAATATGGGAGTGCACTAATACAGTAGTCTATAAATAGGTTAGGTGCGTGTGTGTATATTTTTTATTCTTTGTTGATTCTCAATAGAGTTTATTTGGACACCTGCATAAATAGGCCATTTCAACTTCAAGACTATTTGAAACTAACCATTGTTCTGAACTAACCCTTAGTTTATTTTTATATATATGTACTTTATATACTCTCAAGATAATTTCATCTGACTATTTTTCTTCTGATATTCCTTTACTGTCTTTTGTTTACATTAACAAGTTCACTAAACTTCGATCTACCACATTAATTCAAATGTTTTTACTCTATCTACCTCTGTTTCAATATTTACAACTTTCACTCTGTTCTCTCTCTTGTTGATATTACTCTCTGTATTTCAAAAACACAATATTTCCATACCTTTCTCTCATTCTTATAAATTTTACTCTTTTTACCTTCGCCAAGAAAGGAGGTTATGTTTTCATTGGCGTTGGTTTGTCCGTCTGTCTGTCTGCAAAATAACTCAAAAAGTTGTGACCGGTATTTTAATGAAACTTGCAAGTAAAGTTGGTAATGACACAAGGAACAGATGATGAAATTTTGGTAGTGATCCGGGAATTTTTATGGACTATTGAAGGATTTTTCTTTTGCTATATTTACTTTACATGAAGTATTACAATGTTACGTTCTTTGATTATCTCCCTTGAAAACACATCGTTTCCACGTAACCTATGGTGGTGTTGTTGTTTAGAGACAGTGTTG
>NC_068982.1:160907369-160907778 GCF_001194135.2 Octopus bimaculoides
CCCTTGAAAACACATCGTTTCCACGTAACCTATGGTGGTGTTGTTGTTTAGAGACAGTGTTGATGATGATGATGGTCGAGATAAGTATGGGAGGAGGATAAAATAGTATCGGCGGTTATAATGGTGACAGGAGCAGTGTGATGTGTGATGGTGGTAATAATGGTGTTGATGATAATGTTAGTTGTGTGATGGTGGTATTGCAGTGGTTATACTGGTTGTGGTGGTGAAAGTGACTGTCAAGGTAACCGTCATGATAACATTGATAGCGGTGTATGTGGTCGAAGTGGAAGCAATGACAATGTTGCTGATGATGTTGATAGTTGTGAACTGCTTCAGATGATTCTTGTTTTTAAAGGGGTTTTTTTTTCTTAAAATCATATGGCTGTGTCATTTTATTTTTCTTTTGCTC